>NW_025900940.1:0-13853 GCF_022539505.1 Lolium rigidum | reverse complement strand
CGCCGTTGACAAGTTCAAGCAAGTGGATCGAGGCTAAGCCGATGAGAAAAGCCGATGGTGCTACGGCACTAAAATTCGTCCGCAAGCCTCGTGATGAGATTCGGCATCCCGCACAGCATAATTACAGATAATGGCACAAACTTCGCTCAAGGAGAGTTGAGGGATTATTGCGAAACAATGGGGATACGGCTGGACCTTGCATCTGTGGCTCACCCACAATCCAATGGTCAGGTTGAAAGGGCTAACGGCCTAATATTATCAGGAATCAAACCACGCCTTGAAGAACCGCTGCGACGAGCAGCCGGAGCTTGGGCTGATGAGTTGGAAGCTGTTTTGTGGAGTTTACGAACCACCCCTAACAGATCAACAGTGGTTTACCCCATTTTTCCCGGTATACGGATCCGAAGCCGTGCTTCCCTCCGACATCATCCACGATTCACCGCGAGTTTCCGCCTACAATGAAGAAACACTCGATGAGGCCGCACAGCTATCTCGTGGACCCGATCGAGGAAGCTCTGAACTTAGCTGACCAGCCGATCCGCCATCTACCAGCCAGGCTCCGACGCTATCACAGCTCGCCGAGTTCGGAAACGCTCCTTCATGGCAGGAGACTCCGGTCCTCCGCCTTCGACAGGTGAAAGACCATAAGCTGCAATCTCCATGGGAAGGACCCTTCGTCGTTAGCAAAGTGCTTCACAACGGATCGTACTACCTTGTCGATTTCCGCGAGCCGAGGGATAGACCTGCTAATTGGCACCGGAAACGCAAGCGTGAGGATCCGGATGACATCTACGATGAAACAGATCGCCCTTGGAATATCGCACAGCTACGTCCTTTCTACACTTAGCATATTTTTTCCGAGTTACAAAACTCTGTAATAGTTATACATGATCAATGAAATAAAGCTTATGGTTCACTCTTTGAGTCTTTTACCTCCTTTACTTGTTCATTTTTAGATCGTGTATGTTTTCCGACTAAAACCGCAGAGCTGGATACTTCCGCCTAGGCGTGTATAAAAGTTGTGATTTTCAAAAATCGTCCTTTAGGACGTAAGCTTAAGTTTTCCGATTAAGTTGTTGTCTGTTGCGAACTCGTGGATTCCTAGTAGCGATTTCCGGCACCTATGCTTGGGGGATTGTTTCCGCGGTTATTGACGGATTGTCATTGGGCTTCGTCGCCGCTGGCGAGCGTTTCCGGCTAAGGTTTTCCGGCTCGCGGAAGGTCAAGCGGGCAAGCCGGAAAACAACGAAGTCAGCACTTGCTTTCCCACGTAAAACGAAACATGCAGAATAATATTAAAGGATAGCAGGATAAGTTGTTTCCGCCCATGCATAATTGTTTCGTTTCCTAGCTACTTAAGAATTTAAAGTCTTATTACAAACCCTCGCTGGGGCCAAAATGATGCATTTGTCTTTCCCGCAGGAATAAAAGTTTTCATTCCCCCTTAGCCGGAGAAGTCTTGCCCTCTGGATCCTGTTCCTTGGCGCCTTCGGCCGGAGAAGACACGTCTTCTTCACTTTCTTTTTCTTCGGAAGCTGCAGTGCTGGTCTTGGGTTCCTCTTGGGGAGTGTCCTTGGAGCTGGTCCAGGTGAATTGGGTTCCGGATTCCGCAGGTCGCGCCTTCGCGTCGAGCTCTTTTCGAAGTTCAGCTTCCAAGGGCTCGTCCGCAGGAAGAACAACCTTGTCGTAGAATTCATCATGACGGATCCTACGCGCGATACGGGTGTCGTAGCCGCTCACTGCATCCAGGAGTGCATTAACATCCGCATCCGGAGGAACGCCCGTGGTCACTTCATCAAGATCAAGATCCGGAGTATGTGCTAGGCACATGGTCAAGGCCATTGCAACATGCGCCGGGCCGATGATGCTTGCAGCATCCGTCACTAGCTCCTGCAGAACATCCATCTTTCCAACAAGTTTCCGGACGTTGCAAGTGCGGCTCCTCTTGATGGATAAGTTATAACATATCTTGCGGGAGGCGGAGATGAGATCTTTGCAACTATCGCCCGCAAGTTGAAGAAGGTCATCCCGTGGGAACAAATTCCGGCGCTGCTCCGTATAACCAAGTGGCTCGCATAAGATAATCGGGATATAAGCATGCAGCCTTGAGCACAAAGTAAAAGTCGGAGCACATCTGGACAAGGTTCCTATGTCTTACCCAAGATGTTCTCGCTGAGCAAGTCCTGAGTGATGCTCCGCTGTCTCCATGTATTTCCGGAGTCCATTGAGCTCTCTTTGCTGTCTCTTGATGGTCTCGCTATCAGCATTCTTTTTCAGTTCCAGCTCACCCTTTTCCCTGATATGCTCGGAGTTTTTCTCCGCCAGCTGCTTTTCGGCCTGCTCTTTCTTAAGTTCCGCCTCCTTTAGTTTCGTCTCCAACTCTTGGTACGAGGAGCGCAGGTTCTCAAGTTCAGACGAAGCTGTTGCAAGGGAGGAAGATGCGCCTATAATAACATAAGTTAACAGCAAGTTCAAAGTCGGAATTTGGTTAATAACGAAGAAGGCGGAAACCAACCTTGGGCGTCCGCCAGTTGTTTAGCCAGTCCCCCATTCTCATCCTTCAGAGTCCGGATATTTTCCGCCTGACTCAGAGTAACGCGGCGCTGCAGGGCAATGTTTTTGTGCAGCTCGTAGTGCAGCGCCCGTCGTTCCCGTAAAAATTCAACAAAGGCAGGAGTAAAATTCCGCCCGTAGCGGTGGTTTCTTTCAAAGCATCATTGCCGGAACTTTTCCGCCATAATGCTTGGGGGCTACTCGGTCCATTCTAAAAACTTTCCCGGAAGTAATATTTCTCTAAGCATTTAAGCGCTAACTATTATTTGAGTTTCCGCCTACATGCTTGGGGGCTACTGGGGAGTACCTTTTGCTTGCAGATGAGCTTGTCGAAGAACTGGCCGACATCCTTCTTGAAGTCCTGGATTTCCGAGGTTGCGGCGTCAGGCTTACCCCAGGCGTTGTTCAGCATGGCATTGAGCAGGTCTTGTTCAAGTTCCCACTTCTCCGCCTCGGACAGCTTGTTGAAAAACTTAGTGGCATACGCCTTGGGGGTGGAAGTGGTGTCAGCCGGATCTCCAAAGTTCTTCGGAAAAACGACCATGTCGCCGCCGCCCTCTCCAGCCTTTCTCGGAAGAAGTGACTTCAGCCTCTCCTTGGCCTTGTGTTTCCGCCTCTTCTTGGGCAGGACCCTTGGCCTTAGGATCTTCTCCGCCCCCATGCCCGCTGCTAACCGGAATTATTTCCGGCGGAGTGTTTGCGGCAGGAGGGGGAGATGGATCAGCCTGGGGGGGAGACGGTTGAGGAGTTGGGTGGGAGGCACTTGGTGGAACTGGAGTAGAAGGACCAACAGCCGGAGATTTTTTCATGTATTTTGTGATGGGCTCCTGGCTGGTGGTCCGCGTGGCAGCGGTTTTTGGATTCCTGCAAACAAGTGAAAGGGTTTAGATAAGAGATAATTTCGCCAAGTTAAAGTTGCATCATGTTCGGAAACTTACGGGGCGCCGGGGATGATGGGGCGCGTGCCTTGGCCAGCCGTTGAGAGCATCCTTAGACGCGCACGCTCCGCTTTCCTTGAGTCTAGCGGAGGTGGTTTTGTCGTCTTCGGTTTCTTGGCTGAGGCCCGCCGCTAGCTCCGGCTTCGTGAGCGGAAGCCTTGGCGCGGGGACGCTTTGTAGGTCGAGGGGCCGCCTTGCGGGGTGCCTGTTCCTCTTCCTCCTCGTCGTCTTCCGGAGCCTCCTCCGCCGTGTCGCCGGTGACGGGGACGCGAAGAATGGTGCGGAAGCTTTCCTCCGCCAAAGTGTTGAGCTGGAAGGAAAATGAACAAGAGTTAAAGTTAAACATCAAAAAAACTTGTGGAGTTTGAAGCAACAGAAAAAACAAAGCTTACCGGAGGACATTGGTCGTTCGTGTAAATGTCCTTGAACAGTTCCGGGACCTGATGGCCCCTCGGAATCTTCACCAGCGTCTTGATCCTTCTCTTCGTAGAGTCGGCCGGAAGATCGTGGCGGGTAACCCGAGAAGATCGTCCGCCCGGTATAAGCGCACATCAGCGCGCGTTGTAGCGTAGAGGCTGGATTCTCCGGGAGAACCAGCCTAAGTGTGAGCTGGGCTCCGGCCGAGTCCGTCGTGGACTAGCCAGGAGATTCTCCGCGCAGCCTTCTCCAAAATTGGGGTCAGGGCGAGTGAAGGGACGAAGCTCCAGCTTGCAAGTTCTTCCGGAGGTTCGTTGATGAATTGGGGTAGGCCTTCGTGGACTTCCGGAACTGAAGTGTTCTTCTCATAGAACCATCCGGCATTCCAGTACCGGACGGATTCATGAGAGTCGTGGGGAGGATACATGCGGTTAGGGCGGAGCATAAATGTCATGCTTCCGCAGTTCACCATTGCTTTGTCCTTGGTTTCTTTCTTCACCCGGAAAAAGAATTGCCACAACTTGACATCTGGCCGGATCCCAAGATGTCATTCGCAGAGAGTCACGAAGTTGGACAAGAGAAGGTATGAATTTGGGCAGATGTTGTGGGGCTGGAGCCCGTAGGTGTTGAGGATGGAGAGAAAAAATTCAGAACAGGGAAGTGAAAGTCCGCGTTCCACCCAAGCTTTGGTCATGACAATTTCTCCGGCTTCTGGCTTGGGGACGTCGGAATCACGAGTGAAACTCCAATGGGTGGAGATCATGCCCTCGTTCTGGAGCTCTCTAAGCTCCGCGTCGGTAGTTGCGCAAGGCCACCATTGACCCCGTTCTCCTTCGCGGATCCGGGCCTTGGACGCCCTCTTGTTTTCTCGCCTCCCGCACCTTGCCGCCATCCGAGCTTGTCCCTCGAGTTCTTCTTGGAGCTCTTGGAGGGTAGGGATCCGGCTTGGAGCGGTGGCCGGAAGATGCGGAAAAAGGTTGAGCTAGTCTCGATGTCGGAAACATATGGTGGCAGGAATGATATGGGATCCGGGCATATGGGTTCTATTTGGTTGGGATCCGGGCTACTCGGAGAGCTACCAAGCACAATGCGACGATTCGAGTGGCATGCTTCCGGCTGCACCCATACAAAGTATTTGAGTACCCGGATCACTAAGTCTATCTTCACACTAGGTTGTCTTCTACAAGGCCGGTGTACTTACCGCTAATGGCGCGGTGACTCGACGGAGTCTCCGGCGAAGATGAGGTCGCCGAACTTGAAGGAAATCGTCCCGCGTTACCACGAATCGGCGGCGGAGCGAATTTCTCGTTCAAACGTGGGAATCTTGGCGCGAGGGGAGCCTTGGTTTGGCGGCGCGCGAAGTTCACCGTGGCGAAGCTCGCCGGAGTCAAGATCTGGCGGGCGGCGCAGCGCGAGGAGGAAGACGATGTGGTGAGAAGGGGTGAAAAGAATGGATTTTTACCGGGCCGCGGGGTATTTATAGGCCGCGCTCGGAGATTCGGGATCCGGATCCAACGGTGGAAACTGAACGGTCACGCCGTTGGATGGATGACACGTGTTTAGGTCAACTGCGGTAAAACGACGTGGAGGTAACTTAACCATGCACTCCCGAAAATTCCGGTTGAAGATTTGCATCTGCGAAAATTTAGCGCGGGAAATGTGGAACTTCCGTTGTTAAGTATGATCTGAAGATGAAGGATTTCCGGAACCGTTTGAGTCTTTTAAGATTCCGGGTAATTCCGTGAGGATAAGTTGTCTCTCGTTCGAGCAGGGAGTAACCCGGAAATGTTCTTTGGAACGTCGATGGATGAAGTCCCGCGGGATGGGAGCATTTTCCGGCTATAAGTTGGAAAAATGCAAAGTTGGAGCTCTCCAAGTTTCTCCGCGTTACCAACGTTTGCCGGAGATCATGATGGACCAGCAAAGCGGAAACAGCAGGTGAAACTCGAAGAACTCTGGGGGCTACTGTTGTGGGTATACTTCATGGGTGTACCATCGACAGTGCCTAGATCCGGCAAGCCCGGGTGGCCCAAAGACGGTGATGAGGCATGCGGCTCATCTGGGCGGCCCAGCTTGCCGTTGATCATGAAGGAAGAAGTCCGGCCCGAGATCGCGAAGCCGGATCCGTACCGACATTAGGAGTAACCCGGATCCATGGAGGCCCATGAGGAACCCGGATCCAGTACGATGTATATGGAAGGCGGATCCATGACGTGTACGGCAAGATATTGTACCGTAGCTAGGTTGTCTGTAATCCGGCTAGAACTCTCCATGTAAACCCTAGATCCGTGCGCCTTTATAAGCCGGATCCGGGGAGCCCTAGAGGCACAACCACAACTCATTGTAACAACGCGAAAGCGCCCAGATAATTCCAGACAAGCAGCAGAGGGCCCTGTCATCGTGCAGGTGTTCCGAAGCTGGGTAACTCGCGTACCACCGTCCCGTGTGCACTCCGCCCTATGGCCCCTACTCCTTCTCCCCCTCGTGAGGATCCCTCCTCCGAGGTACCGTCGATTAGGCAACGACAGAAATATTCTCGGAATTGGACGAAATCAACGCCCAGGGTCTTATTTTTCCACGAAGCTTCCAGAAGACCAAAAGGGAAACCGAAAGGGAAACGAAGTGGGGCGACGGGGCGCCGACACCACAGGGCCGCGCGGCCAAGGGGGGGCCCGCACCGCCCTATGGTGTGGCCCCCTGTCAGCCCTCCGACTCCGCCCTTCCCCCTATTTAAAGCATTCGTCGCGAAAACCCCAGTACCGAGAGCCACGATACGGAAAACCTTCCAGAGACGCCGCCGCCGCCAATCCCATCTCGGGGGATTCAGAGATCGCCTCCCGCACCCTCGCCGGAGAGGGGAATCATCTCCCGTAGGTCTCTTCATCACCATGATCGCCTCCGGATCGATATGTGAGTAGTTCACCCCCGGACTATGGGTCCATAGCAGTAGCTAGATGGTTGTCTTCTCCTCATTGTGCTATCATGTTAGATCTTGTGAGCTGCCTATCATGATCAAGATCATCTATTTGTAATGCTACATGTTGTGTTTGTTGGGATCCGATGAATATTGAATACTATGTCAAGTTGATTATCAATCTATCATATATGTTGTTTATGTTCTTGCATGCTCTCCGTTGCTAGTAGAGGCTCTGGCCAAGTTGATACTTGTGACTCCAAGAGGGAGTATTTATGCTCGATAGTGGGTTCATGCCTCCATTGAATCGGGGACAGAGTGATGAAAGTTCTAAGGTTGTGGATGTGTCATTGCCACTAGGGATAAAACATTGATGCTTTGTCTAAGGATATTTGTGTTGATTACATTACGCACCATACTTAATGCAATTGTCTCGTTGTTTGCAACTTAATACCGGAAGGGGTTCGATGATAACCCGAAGGTGGACTTTTTAGGCATAGATGCATGCCGGATAGCGGTCTATGTACTTTATCGTAATGCCCCGATTAAATCTCATAGTACTCATCATGATATATGTATGTGCATTGTTATGCCTTCTTTATTTGTCAATTGCCCAACCGTAATTTGTTCACCCAACATGCTATTTATCTTATGGTAGAGACACCACTAGTGAACCGTGGACCCCGGTCCATTCTTTACATCTAAAATACAATCTACCGCAATTGTTCTTTATCCTGTTCTTCGCAAACAAACATCATCATCCACACTATACATCTAATCATTTGTTTACAAAGAAGCCGGTGAGATTGACAATCTCACTGTTACGTTGGGGCAAAGTACTTTGATTGTGTTGTGCAGGTTCCACGTTGGCGCCGGAATCCCTTGTATTGCGCCGCACTACACTCCGTCACCAACGACCTTCACGTGATCCTTGACTACTACTGGTTCGATAAACCTTGGTTTCTTACTGAGGGAAACTTGATGCTACACGCATCACACCTTCCACTTGGGGTTCCCAACGGGCGTGTGCTTTACGCGTAGCATCTTGCTTTACTTTACTTTATTGTCTTGTGATACGTCTCAAACGTATCTATAATTTCTTATGTTCCATGCTACTTTTATGATGATACTCACATGTTTTATACACATTATATGTCGTTATTATGCATTTTCCGGCACTAACCTATTGACGAGATGCCGAAGAGCCAGCTTGTCTGTTTTCTGCTGTTTTTGGTTTCAGAAATCCTACAAAGGAAATATTCTCGGAATTGGACGAAATCAACGCCCAGGGTCTTATTTTCCACGAAGCTTCCAGAAGACCGAAAGGGAAATGAAGTGGGGCGACGAGGCGCCGACACACTAGGGCGGCGCGGCCCAGGCCCTGGCCACGCGGCCCTGTCGTGTGGGGCCCTCGTGTCGCCCCTAAACCTACCCTTCCGCCTACTTAAAGCCTTCGTCGCGAAACCCCCAGTACCGAGAGCCACGATACGGAAAACCTTCCACAGACGCCGCCGCCGCCAATCCCATCTCGGGGATTCAGGAGATCGCTCTCCCGCACCCCGCCGGAGAGGGGAATCATCTACCGGAGGTCTCTTCATCGCCATGATCGCTCCGGATCGATGTGTGAGTAGTTCACCCCTCGGACTATGGGTCCATAGCAAGTAGCTAGATGGTTGTCTTCTCCTCATTGTGCTATCATGTTAGATCTTGTGAGCTGCCTATCATGATCAAGATCATCTATTTGTAATGCTACATGTTGTGTTTGTTGGGATCCAATGAATATTGAATACTATGTCAAGTTGATTATCAATCTATCATATATGTTGTTTATGTTCTTGCATGCTCTCCGTTGCTAGTAGAGGCTCCGGCCAAGTTGATACTTGTGACTCCAAGAGGGAGTATTTATGCTCGATAGTGGGTTCATGCCTCCATTGAATCTCGGGACGATGGATGTAAAGTTCTAAGGTTGTGGATGTGCCGTTGCCACTAGGGATAAAACATTGATGCTTTGTCTAAGGATATTTGTGTTGATTACATTACGCACCATACTTAATGCAATTGTCTCGTTGTTTGCAACTTAATACCGGAAGGGGTTCGTATGATAACTCGAAGGTGGACTTTTTAGGCATAGATGCATGCCGGATAGCGGTCTATGTACTTTATCGTAATGTCCCGATTAAATCTCATAGTACTCATCATGATATATGTATGTGCATTGTTATGCCTTCTTTATTTGTCAATTGCCTAACTGTAATTTGTTCACCCAACATGCTATTTCTTATCGGAGAGACACCACTAGTGAACTGTGGACCCCGGTCCATTCTTTACATCTGAAATACAATCTACTGCAATACTTGTTCTTTACTATTCTTCGCAAACAAACACCATCATCTACACTATACATCTAATCCTTTGTTTACAGCAAGCCGGTGAGATTGACAACCTCACTGTTACGTTGGGGCAAAGTACTTTGATTGTGTTGTGCAGGTTCCACGTTGGCGCCGGGTTTCTTACTGAGGGAAAACTTGCTGCTGTACGCATCACACCTTCCCCTTGGGGTTCCCAACGGACGTGTGTCTTGCACGCTATCAATGGCCTCAAGGTATCTCCACTCCACACGGTCATATGCCTTCCTCATGTCCAACTTCAGTGCACAGAACCTATGTTTGACCGCCTAATTTCTCTTCATGAAATGCAAACACTCATATGCTGTGATGATGTTGTCGGTAATCAATCTTCCCGGAACGAAGGCAGACTGCTCATCAGAGATAATATCTGGCAACACCTTCTTCAATCTATTTGCAAGAACTTTAGATGATATCTTATATATGACATTGCACAGACTGATAGGACGAAACTGACCCAATTCTTCGGGTTTTGGAACTTTCGGAATAAGAACAATGAAAGTTTTGTTAAAAGCTGCTGGGTCATCTTCCCCACGGAGAACACGCAAAACAATTGTTGTGATTTCCTCTCCGCATAAATCCCAATGGCGCTGAATGAAGTGTGCTGGGAGTCCGTCGGGCCGCGGCGCTTTTGTCGGGAACATCTGAAAGAGGGCTTCCTTCACTTCGCCAGTAGTGATGGTCGAGATCAACCCCTCATTCATCTCAGGCGTTACACGGCGAGGAACCGTGTCGAGCACCACCTCCATATCCTCTGTGCCCTCTGACCTGTATAGATCACGATAGAAATCGTTAGTAATATTAGCCATTTCCAACGGGTCATCCGTCGTTTCTCCATCCGATCTACTACGGAGACTAGAGATTTTATTTCTCCTCTTCCTTTGGCTAGCCCTCAAATGGAAAAAAACGGGTATTTTTGTCGCCTTCGGCTAGCCAATGGACCCTGGAACGTTGTCTCCACATCACCTCTTCCCGGTGATCAATCTCCACCAAGCGGTCTACAATCTTGATCTCTGCATGTGTTGGCCCCACTCGGGCAGGATCATTCCGAAGTCGACCAAGTTCCTCCATGAGTTCACGGCTCTCCTTCCGGACACTACCAAAGGTCGTGGAACTCCAGTTCCGGAGAGAACCCGTTACAGCGTTAATTTTTTCCTGGAGCTCTACCAGGGTTGTTGCCTTTCCTCTCTGTTGCCAAATGTGCTCAAGAGTTGCGCCGAAACTTTCATGGGTCTCCCACATGATCTCATACCTAAACAGTTTCTCTTCCGCGCGCCGACGGGGCGGCCGCGTCAGTTCCTCCCATGAAAGGAGTATAGGGCTATGGTCAGTCGACGCAGCCGTCAGATGACGAACACTCGCCAATGGGAAGCGCGCACACCAGTCAGCGGATGCCACGGCACGATCAAGCCGAACTCGGCAATAGGTACCTCCCGCCACTTTCTTCTCATACGTCCAACTAGGGCCAATATACCTAGGTCCTGCAACCCACATACGTCAACCATATCACGAAATCCTTCAATTTGCGCGTGACTTCTCTCCTGCACTCCCACATGCTCGTGGCGGTGCAAAACCTCATTGAAATCCCCTAGGCAAACCCAGGGTAAGTGCGACGACGAGCGAATAAATTTGAGTGTATCCCAGGTTTTATACCGCACAGATGCCAGGGCTACCCTTAAGGCCGATCATGGGCCTTCTGTCCGTAGAGGCCTAGCCCGTACATATCATTACTACAGTAACAAGCCCAAGCAATATAGTAAGAAGTAGCATTATGCATTGGGATTTTCAGGTTAAACAAACTTACATATCAACAATTTTTACAGGGTATATTAATTTTACACTTACACTAAGCACTTAACACAATGTGCCCTTCATACACATCAGATTAGCAAACAGGTAATCAGCGGGCAAAGACTAGATGCTAGAGGCTTTTGAGTGTGAAGAAGCTCAGGTACCATGTTCAGGACTGACAAACAACCCGTGAACCGCTTGTCTAATAAACCCACCTGACATGGTCAAAATTGCAAATTTGTTGCAGGCCACCCTAGTCCAGACTTCAGAGTACAACTAGTGAAACACTGTTTTGTCCATATTATAATTTACTAATTTTGAAGTAATACTTCCTCCCATCCAAATTAATTGACTTAATTTTATCTAGATACGAATGTATCTATTGACTAAATGCATCTATGTCTAGACAAAGTTGAGTCAATGAATGTGAACCGGAGGAGTACATATATCCTACTAGAGTGGGTTGATTTTAGGAGGATTTTGATTGTTCGAGCACGTTGGAGAGGTGCAAAGACATTGGTGTCTATGAAATTGGTACACAATTTAGGAAGGATGCACTTTTTTTCTTGTAGATAGTCAATGTAAGAATGAAGTGAAAATAGCTATAGTTTATAGAGCTCAACCTTAAACACTCAAGCAAAATTATGAACTGCACGAATCACATGTGGGTCGATGCCAAACCAGTCCTCCTGCCCTACCCAGAAAATAGAACGGCATATTTGATGTAGCAAGCTTTGCCGTCAAACAAGGACAAAAGGATTGTCGACATTTAAACAATCTAGAAGTGTCTGCAGTTACACCCAAATTTGATAGCATCGTACTCTAGAAACTTAGTTTAACTCACTTGTTAGATTTAAACATTCTTCCAAGTTTGTAGATATTTAGTGATACATTATAAATGGATCAAATACATAATTTTAATATGGCAATAATTGTATACTTATATTCATGAAATTCATTGTAATGAGAAATTTTCTACGCCATCCGATCCAAAATAATTGACTCCACTTTGTCTAGATACAAATGTATCTAGACGTGTTTGTTGACTAGATACATATGTATCTAGACAAAGTTTAGTCAATAAATATGAATCAGAGAGAGTATAAAAAATCTTAAACCTACTAAAATTGAATGAAAGCAACACTAAATACTGGATGTAACGATAACTATTGGAACAATGGGAAAAATGTGCAACTTATTATACATGGGTTATTTACCTTACCATTCTTCTGGACATATTTGAAAGCAAGACAATATATTAAATTTTGTATATCAATAAACACAACATGCCATTAACTAAAGTAAGAGTTAACTCAAGTAAACAAATTCATTATAAATAAGTGTTAAGTTCTTAGCACACCCTAGTTCAACAAAATTGTCTGTATGACACTGGTTCCGAATTGTGCAATTGATTCTCACCTGCTTATACCTGCATGCAATCTCAACAATCAGGGAGTCTGAAATATAGTTTAGACACTTCATATCTATTATACTGGCATTTTCTTAAATATTTTCATGACATCAACAACTTGTTTAGAAATACATATTTTGAAAAATTATATAACCATAGATTTATTTCTCGAGCAGAATCAATGCACTTAGGCTAGTTACCCTAATTCTAGTAGCTTTGAAACGATTTCTGCATAATGAACAAAACCTCTTGCAGGTCTAAATATTTCCTATCTATTTTGAAAGTTTACGAAGTGTTTTCGCATATCTCTTTGGGACAATTGGAATCAGATTCAAATATGTTTGAGGAGTGGTGTTTCCAACTCCAACTTTAGGAGTAGTTGCATAAATAGTATCTTCTACAAAAAGAAATACTAGCATGATGGCAATATCCAATTTTCATGAGTTCTCCAGCTAGTAAGAGATGTCACGGAGCAAGAATGGCGATCAACTCCTCCAGAACGGAGGGGCAACTCCTCTTGAGGTGCTGAAATCCCTGGCACGCCCTAACTGCTTTAAAATTTCCCGGAGAGGTGAGAAACTTGAAGCATGCCTTCTTGAGCGCACCGCAACCGTGCTGCTCGGCCAGCGCTAACGTATTAGCCACCGTCCTTCTGCAGAGGTTGTTGCAGAGCTTCTCCTCGCAGATCAACTTGAGCCTCTTCATGTCGTACCTGTCCGCCGCCACGAGCAAGTGCTGAGCCATGGCTACCGTGCTACCCTCGGCCAACGAGTCGGTGTATACGAAGTGCAGCATAGCTCTGAACGCTTTGGGATCCATGTCATCGATCCGCACGCGAGCGGCGGCGTTCTCCTTCATCGGACTGAGGAGCTCCGCCCTGAAGACGGAGGACCGGGCGGCGAGGATGTACATGTGCGCGGGGAACGTCTCCCCGCCGACCTCGAAGGCGACGTCGGAGCCCTCGCCGGACGAGAGGAGCCAGGCGAGATCGTGGTGCATGTCTGACGGCGGCACCACGACTGCGGGAGGCGTGATGAGCCCCGTGAAGATCTCCTTCGTCACCGTTAGGTCGCACCTAACTCTGAACACGTCGTCCTTGAGGTAGGCCGATTCCTCCAGGTCCTTTAACCGGCTGGTTGTTTTTCCGTACACTGGTAGAAAAACAGGCTTCCGGGAAGCCCCATTAGTCGCGAAGGTAAAGGAACCGCGACTAATGTGGTCTTTAGTCGAGGTTCGTGTGGCGAACCGCGACCAAAGGCCTGGGCCTGTGGCGCTCGGTGGCCAGCCGGTGCACGTGGGCTTGAGCGCGGCTGGCCAGGCCAACCGCGACTAAAGGTGCTCCGAAGGCCTTTAGTCGCGGTTGGCTGCGCCAACCGGGACTAAAGCCCTCCCCTATATATACCCATCCACAGCCAACACTTAGC
>NW_025900939.1:0-10446 GCF_022539505.1 Lolium rigidum | reverse complement strand
TAGGTGTGTTGGGGACACAAGAGACTTCTTGTATCGTGATTGCCGGGTTGCTTGAGAGGGATATCTTTGACCCCTTCCTCCCTGAGTTCGATAAACCTTGGGTGATCCACTTAAGGGAAAACTTGCTGCTGTTCTACAAACCTCTGCTCTTGGAGGCCCAACACTGTCTACAGGAAAAGAAGCGTGAGTAGACATCAGGATGCTGATACGTCTCCAACGTATCTATAATTTCTGATGTTCCATGCTTGTTTTATGACAATACCTACATATTTTGTTCACACTTTATATCGTTTTGATGCGTTTTCCGGAACTAACCTATTGACGAGATGCCGAAGTGCCGGTTCTCGTTTTCTGCTGTTTTTGGTTTCAGAAATCCTAGTAAGGAAATATTCTCGGAATTGGACGAAATCAACGCCCAGCATCTTAGAATTCCACGAAGCTTCCAGAACACCCGAGAGGGACCAGAGGGGGCCACAGGGGCCCCACACAATAAGGCGGCGCGGCCAGAGGGGGGGCGCCGACCTACTGTGTGGGCCCCCCATAGCCCTTCCGACTCCGCCTCTTCGCCTATTTAAAGGTCCCTGACCTAAAACCTCGATACGGAAAAGCCATGGTACGAGAAAAGTTCCAGAGCCGCCGCCATCGCGAAGCCAAGATCTGGGGGACAGGAGTCTCTATTCCGGCACGCTGCCGGGACGGGGAAGTGCCCCCGGAAGGCTTCTCCATCGACACCACCGCCATCTCCATCAACGCTGCTGCTCCCATGATGAGGAGAGAGTAGTTCTCCCCCGAGGCTAAGGGCTGTACCGGTAGCTATGTGGTTAATCTCTCTCTCTGTACTCCAATACAATGATCTTATGAGCTGCCTTACATGATTGAGATCTATATGATGAGCTTTGTATCACTACTAGTCTATGTGTGATGCGCGTAGATGTACACGTCCGTTGGGAACCCCTAGAGGAAGGTGTGATGCGCACAGCAACAAGTTTTCCCTCAGAAAGAAACCAAGGTTGAAACTGCTTCGTTAATTGTTATATGGTTGGAAACGGAAAATGCTACATGTAGTAATTGGTAAAATGTCTTGGATAATGTGATACTTGGCAATTGTTGTGCTCATGTTTAAGCTCTTGCGTCATATACCTTGCACCTATTAATGAAGGAATACAAAGAGCTTGCTAAAATTTGGTTTGCATAATTGGTCTCTCTAAGGTCTAGATAATTTCTAGTATTGGGTTGAACAACAAGGAAGACGGTGTAGAGTCTTATAATGTTTACAATATGTCTTTTATGTGAGTTTTGTCTGCACCGGTTCATCCTTGTGTTTGTTTCGAATAACCTTGCTAGCCTAAACCTTGTATCGAGAGGGAATACTTCTCATGCATCCAAATCCTTGAGCCAACCACTATGCCATTTGTGTCCACCATACCTACCTACTACATGGTATTTCTCCGCCATTCCAAAGTAAATTGCTTGAGTGCTACCTTTAAACATTTCAAAATTTATCACCTCTGATTTGTGTCAATGTTTTATAGCTCATGAGGAAGTATGTGGTGTTTATCTTTCAATCTTGTTGGGCAACTTTCACCAATGGACTAGTGGTTTCATCCGCTTATCCAATAACTTTGCAAAAAGAGCTGGCAATGGGATTCCCAGACCCAAATTAATTAACAAAAATAGACACTCCTCCATGGTATGTGATTGTTGGACGGCACCCGAAGGATTCGGTTAGCCATGGCTTGTGTAAGCAAAAGGTGGGGAGGAGTGTCATCATAATAAAACTAATATAAAAAGGCACTCCTTCATGGTATGAGATTGTTGGCGGGCACCCGAGGATTCGGTTAGCCATGGTTTGTGAAAGAAAGGTTGGAAGGAGTGCCACCCAAAAATAAAATAAAATGGGAGCCGCTCTTTGAAGGTTTGTCTGGCAAGGGGGTTAGAGTACCCACTACCATTCGTTGACAACAACAAACACCTCTCAAAATTTTACTTTTTATGCTCTCTATATGTTTTCAAAACCAAAGCTCTAGCACAAATATAGCAATCAATGCTTCCCTCTGCGAAGGGTCATTCTTTTACTTTTATTGTTGAGTCAGTTCACCTATTTCTCTCCATCTCAAGAAGCAAACACTTGTGTGAACTGTGCATTGATTCCTACATACTTGCATATTGCACTTGTTATATTACTTTACATTGACAATATCCATGAGATATACATGTTATAAGTTGAAAGCAACCGCTGAAACTTAATCTTCTTTTGTGTTGTTTCAATACCTCTACTTTGAATTATTGCTTTATGAGTTAACTCTTATGCAAGTCTTATTGATGCTTGTCTTGAAGTACTATTCATGAAAAGTCTTTGCTTTATGATTCATTTGTTTACTCATGTCATTACCATTGTTTGGATCGCTGCATTCATCTCATATGCTTACAATAGTATGATCAAGGTTATGATGGCATGTCACTTAAGAAATTATCTTTGTTATCGTTTTACCTGCTCGGGACGAGCGAGAACTAAGCTTGGGGATGCCGATACGTCTCCAACGTATCTATAATTTCTTATGTTCCATGCCACATTATTGATGATATCTACATGTTTTATGCACACTTTATGTCATATTCGTGCATTTTCCGGAACTAACCTATTAACAAGATGCCGAAGTGCCGGTTCCTGTTTTCTGCTGTTTTTGGTTTCGAAATCCTAGTAACGAAATATTCTCGGAATCGGACGAAATCAACGCCCGGGTTCCTATTTTTCCCGGAACCATCCAAAACATCCGAGAGCCGCAGAGGGAAGCCCTGGGGGCCCCACACCACACCCTGGCGCGGCCAGAGGGGGGGCCGCGCCGCCCTATGGTGTGGTGGCCCCAGGCCCCCTCCGAGGCTGCCCTTTCGCCTATATAAAGCCCCTGCGTCGAAAACCCTTACGGAGGAAGCCACGGTACGAGAAAAGTTCCAGAGCCGCCGCCATCGCGAAGCCAAGATCTGGGGGACAGGAGTCTCTGTTCCGGCACGCCGCCGGAGCGGGGAAGTGCCCCGGAAGGCTTCTCCATCGACACCGCTGCCATCTCCACCGCCATCTTCATCACCGCTGTCTGCTCCCATGAGGAGGGAGTAGTTCTCCATTGAGGCTCGGGGCTGTACCGGTAGCTATGTGGTTCATCTCTCTCCTATGTACTTCAATACAATAATCTCATGAGCTGCCTTACATGATTGAGATTCATATGATGATGCTTGTAATCTAGATGTCATTATGCTAGTCAAGTGAGTTTTACTTATGTGATCTCCGGAGACTCCTTGTCCCACGTGTGTAAAGGTGACAAGTGTGTGCACCGCGTGGGTCTCTTAGGCTATATTTCACGGAATACTTATTCACCGTTATGAATGGCGTAGTGAAGTGCTTATTTATATCTCTTTATGATTGCAATGTGTTTTGTATCACAATTTATCTATGTGCTACTCTAGTGATGTTATTAAAGTAGTTTTATTCCTCCTACACGGTGTAATGGTGACGAGTGTGTGCACTCGTGTTAGTACTTGGCGTAGGCTATGATTATGATCTCTTGTAGATTATGAAGTTAACTATTGCTATGATGGTATTGATGTGATCTATTCCTCCTACCCGGCGTGAAGGTGACGAGTGTGCATGCTATGTTAGTACTTGGTTTAGTCGTGTCGATCTTTCATGCACTCTAAGGTTATTTAAATATGAACATTGAATTGTGGAGCTTGTTAACTCCGGCATTGAGGGTTCGTGTAATCCTACGCAATGTGTTCATCATCCAACAAGAGAGTGTAGAGTATGCATTTATCTATTCCGTTATGTGATCAAAGTTGAGAGTGTCCACTAGTGAAAGTCTAATCCCTAGGCCTTGTTCCTAAATACTGCTATCGCTGCTTGTTTACTGTTTTACTGCGTTACTACTGCTGCGTTACTACTGCTTGTTTACTTCCTACAATATTACTACCATCAACTGCACGCCAGTAAGCTATTTTCTGGTGCCGTACTACTGCTCATACTTATTTATACCACCTGTATTTCACTATCTCTTCGCCGAACTAGTGCACCTATTAGGTGTGTTGGGGACACAAGAGACTTCTTGCTTTGTGGTTGCAGGGTTGCTTGAGAGGGATATCTTTGACCTCTTCCTCCCTGAGTTCGATAAACCTTGGGTGATCCACTTAAGGGAAAACTTGCTGCTGTTCTACAAACCTCTGCTCTTGGAGGCCCAACACTGTCTACAAGAATAGAAGCACCCGTAGACATCACCCACCATAATGGTACTCGTGGCCCATCTCAAAGTTGTCACACGTACGGCCAATGACTGGGACTGTATCTATCAGGTCAGTGATAACAAATCCATTTCAACAGTTCAGGACGCATGGACGGGGAAATAAGAGGGCAGTACAGGAGCATTGCTTTTCGTTCATCAACTCCCCATAGTTCTACTATTTGATCAAACTAGAAGAATACCCCGCGCGTTGCAGCGGGAATTTCTCCGATAACTCTATTTTATAAAAAAAAACACTGTTCAAAAAATCGGCCGAGATACCGATTTATCGTGAATCAGGTGGTAACCGATAAGATTTCTGCATATCGGCCAATTTATCGTCCGCACTGATTTGCGGCCGATTTTGAGTCTAACGGCCGATATTTCGATTGATTTTCAATGAAATTGCGCTGAAATTTGGTGACAGTCAATGTTTTCATCATATAGTCTTGTAAAAATCTGCATTAGCTCAAATTTTCCATTTTTATTGATTCAAATGCAAGGAATAAAGGTGATACTTCTATCCAATGCTCTAATGTTATTCTTACATAGCATATTATAGAAAATATAGTGCAAAAAAGTAGGATTTAGAAAAAATAAGCCGATAAATGGTTGATCGATAAAATCGACTAACCGGCCGATAAGCGATTAATCTCTATTTTGAGGCCGAACGATCAGTTAACGATTAACAATTTCTTGAACATTGAAAAAAACAAAAGGATATAAATTGATTGGAATATGATGTTATTTGTAGGAACATGCATAATTCAATTGGCGTAAATAGTCAAGAGGCTAACTTAAAAAAAACTGACTTAAAATAGTAATGTAGTTGGCGGCTAAAAGTTGATGATGTGGATAATTAAATGTCTTAAAAATAGATAATGTGGCTTGCATGTAGAGTATTAATGAATGTTAGTGGGGACGACATGGACAATTGAATGGCTAATAAAATGGATGACGTGGATAGCTTGCATGTTGAGATAGACAACTTAAATAATCCTCTAGTGAGATTTTGCTTTATAAGAGATATAGATAGCTCGACCAAAGCCGGTGCCATTTAAGGGCAGCACAGGAAGAACTTGTCAAGTTGGCTTTTATAAGCCTTATTTTTGAAAAAAAAATGAAGGGCATACTTTTATCCTCCGTATCCATTCTTGGAGAAGATGTAAAGATACACTCAAGCTTTGATTTGTGACAAAGGATGTGTAGAGGCGCGTTTGGTAGCTTAGACTGGTTTTGGGACTCACTGGAGCTTACGCTTGAATGTCCATTTCGCGCTCGGAACGAGCCACGAGTTAGAATTAGCCATCTATTTGGTTGCTCGCGTATCATAAATAGAACAGTATATTTCTAATTTTTTTTCTGAATCAGTTGTAGAACCTCGCGTATCATAAATAGAACGGTGTACATTTTTTAAATAGAACAGTATACTTCTAATTTTTTAAATAGAACATCGCGTATCATAAATAGTATCAGTTGTAGTTGTCAAATGTTACAAAGTTAATCTTTCCGTACCGGGAGTTCATGCAATTTTGTGTGTACTTAGATTAGGCCAATTTCAGAATATTCAAGATTTGTGGACCCAAGGCGAGTGGAGCTGAGTTCTTGCTCATTTGCACTAAACTTTTTTACTTCATCATTACACACATTTTATCTATTGTATGTATTTTATTGATACATCATAAGCTATATTGTAATGAATACTATTTTCAGTCACAGCTATAATTTAAACATAATCATGTATATGCACATTTGTTTGATATAACTCTAACAATTCCTTCGGTCCATATTAATTGTCACTGAATTAGTACAATACACTTATTATGGAGCAGAGGGCGTATCTATTATTACAAATATATTCCTAGTGCAAGTAAAATGTCATTTTGTTGCATTTTAGTTTGATTTAGGATGTTTGAGAGAATGTTTTGTTATAATTGATTTCACCATTAAATATCTATGAAACTAATAATATTACATTAGTCCATGCCATTTAATGATTATAGTCTATTATTATTTATCCTTTTTCGTGGTATTTGTAAATATCTATAGAACTTGGTAGAGAGTGTTTAAAATGTAGGACTATAGCAAATTAATTGGCAATGAGGTTTGAGTAAGAGACCAAGTTTGAAGTTTCCAAACTATGCAGTCATACAAGAAAATTGGTCTATCTTTAACTTGCTCGAAACCAACCCAATCATATAAGATATATATGACTTCACATGATAATTTTAAAATCACATGCCGCGCAAGAAAACATGGATGTACAAATCTTTTGAAGGACATGGCCGTTGTCTATAGTTTTGTAAGGATATTTTACCCTTATCCATTATTTGGTAACAATGACATCGTAGCTAGAGTAATCGGACTAATACATGCCTACAAGATTATTCTCAGGTATTAGTCTAATTTTGATTGTCTTAATGCTGCTAATGAAGAATTGTGGGAAGTTGTTGTATGAGGAAGTTTTTAAGTGTAGGGAGAGAAGAATGATGTGATGAGATGAAGAATGGACAAAAGCTCAAGCTTGGGGATGCCCCTGCACCCCAAGACATATTCAAGAGACACAAGCGTCAAAGCTTGGGGCTGCCCAAGGCATCCCCTCTTCATCAACAAAGCAAGAGGTTATCTCTCTATACGGTATATTTTTATTGCTTCATACGCAATGTGTTATTCTTGGTGCGTCTTTATTTTTGTTTTTAGTTTTGTTTTGTTTTGTTTACTGTAGCATATGTTGGATCCCGACATATTTGTTTTCACTATTAGGAATAAGCTTATAGCCAGACTTATTACCGCCGACAAGTTCGCTTCGAGGTGGCCGGTGGTAATTTACCGCCGGCGAGCTTGTTTGGGGTCGCCAGGGATAGACCCCTTACCGCCGGCTTGTCAAGACTGAAACCGCCGGGGGTAAGTTGGGCGGAGAGCACCCAGATGGGCCTCCTCTTACCGCCGGCGTTTTGGTGTAGGAGATGCCAGGGGTAATCTAATTACCGCCGGCGAAATCTATGCGCATGCGACGGGGTAAAGTGGGATCCTATGAGTCATTTGGGAAAAAATTACGGCGGGCTTCTATGATTCATTTTCGTCGGGAATAAAAGAGACCATGACCCAGTGGAAAAGGAGATCACGAGTCCAACCAACCGAGTCACTCCCTCTCCTTCGGTCGTAGCCACCGCCGCTCCTCCCCCTGTCTTCCTCCTCGCCATGACCCACGCCGCCCGTGCAAGCATGGGCAGATCTAGAGTGTTAGCCGTGGGGGGGGGGGGCAGATGCCCCCACTCAGCTTTTTATCCCCTTGTAATAGTAAGCTTAAAAGAGTCATTTGCCCCCACTTAGCATGTAATTTTTCCCTCATTAGCACACTTTTGCCCCCTCTTGATTTTAATCCTGGATCCGCCCATGCGCGCATGTGGTAAGCCACCGCACTCTCTCCCTCCCGATCCGTCCGTCCCCGACCTGCCTGGTTCTGCGCCGCCCGCGCGCGCCATACGTACGGTGTCCCTCTTCTCCTTTCAGGTCGACAACGGACTGAGATCCAGTGACATGCTGTGGGCATGTCACCGGTGAACAGTACAGTGACATGCTCCCTTTTCTTAACCATTGGATCTAGATTTAATGGTCAGATGTTCACCGCTACAGGAACTGTCTACAGTGTTTTTAAACAGTGCCCCGCTACAGTGCCGTCTACAGTACACATGCTACAGTTTATCCACGGTACATGCGCTACAGTGCTTAATCATGTACGTCTATTTTAGATCGAATGGCAGAGGGTGCATGTCACGGTACTGTTCACCGGTGACATGCCCACAGCATGTCACTGGATCTCAGTCCGTCGGCAACGCCTTCGTGACGTAGTTCTACAGCATCCTCCACCAGTCCCCGGAGCTCGGCTTCCACTTTTACCAGGAGGCCAGCCACATCGGTCGCCCCGCCACCGCCGGCGCCGACCTCGACACCGTCACCACCATGGAGGTAACCCCTCCCGCCCTCCTCCCGCTCCCCTCGGCCCAGATCTGGCCCTCCGCAAGGAGACGGCCCCAGCCCAGCCGCCGGCGACCTCGCCACAACAGCACATGTACCCTGGCTCCCCTCGAGCTCCTCCGCCAATCCCTCCACACCGCAGCACATGTACCCTCACGGCAGCTCCTACATGAACCCCTTGAATCAATAGCAATCGTTCTCTGCTTCTAAATCAGTGGCCGCCACTACGTATTTTATTCCAGTTTGCAGCACTTGGTAATTGCCTGATTCATACGCGATGCTACAAGTAGAGTTCAGCTAGCCATAGTCTGATTCACTCGTAACATACTTTGCATACTTTTCGCTACAGCTAGCCATATGTATGGTTCAGTAACTAGTTGTACTTTATGTGATGATTCAGCAGATAAAGTTCGCTTCCTGAATTTAATCAGATGTTCATCAATCTAGACTATTCTTGGAATGCATTGTGCTTTTGTCCTGGACTACTGCTTTCTTAATTTTATGAACATGCTTTTGAATAAATTATAGGCGATCTTAATGTTGCAAACACAAGATGAAAGATACTTCTAGACCTTTTTCTTATATAGAGAATCTATTATGGTGTTGTTGAACTACTTTACTTGCTGTTGTTATGAATGTTTTGTGCAAAATTGCTGATTTGGTTTGCAGGAGGAGGCGAGGGGGGTGGGGAAGCTGCGGCACCGGAGGCTGGCCAACCTTATTGGCTACTGCTGCAACGGCGACGAGCGGCTGCTTGTCGCCGAGTTCATGCCCAACGATACCCTCGCCAAGCACCTGTTCCACTGTGAGTCCCCCAACTAGCTAGCCCTGAGCTGGGAGTAACTAGTTACCCCTGTTCCACTGATGATTCTACACAACTTAGAAACCTTACCAACTAGCTAGCCCCGAGCAGAGTCTCTAGTTAGCCCGTGTCATTTGATGATTCTACGCAACTTAGTAATCTCTTGCTTTAGTGGATTTCGATGATTGATGTGGTGAGCAACAGAGCAAGTGCGCAATTTGCACGAGCTGGTTCCGTCTGCACTATTCTACTCGCACTGCAGTTACTTGCAGCATTTTAATGCCCAAATTAAGCCACTGATAGCTGAGAAGCTGAATCGATCTTCTCTTGGCTTGTTACATGTGCGTGTATGCTTCTGCTTGAGCTGTGCTGCAGCGAGGCTTATGCGAACATCGGTGAATCAGCAAGACTCCATTTTGTTTCTTGTTTTATTACTACTACTGCATTTTGGATCCTGGATCGGACAAGTGCTCTAGCTTCTAATTACTCTAGTCGCTTGGTTCTGAATCGGTTTCCCGTATATGCAAAATAAGCCTTAGGTTCCCGTATATGCAAAATGAGCCTTTGATGTAGTATAGCTTCGTTAAGATATTTGTGCATATGCATTTTGGAGTTAGAACCTAGATACTGTAATAATTTGCTTGACTCAAATGCCAACTGTTTCCAATTTCCGTTGTTTAAGCTCAAGAATGCTCTTTTTGATGCAATTTTCTCTAGTATTATGTTTCCAATTCCTTTCTGTCATGTTCTTGCAAAAAACTAACAAAGAGCATGTGATTTGGTATTGGTTAATCATTCTACCCTGCTGGTTATTTGGAGGTCGGAGAGTCTACAACAGAGGGAGCCTCGAGGGAAACTTTGGAAGAAGCTTGTGCAGATGTAGAGATAGTCTCTCCTTTTGCTCAGTTGGACATTCCATTGATTGTGCGTTGTAATATAATACGTGTTCTCTTTAAATAAAATAAAGAGACAACTTGGCCTTTACGTTGACTGTGTGGACCTGCTGTTTTTTTTAATCCTATACAAACTTACCGCCGGCGAATTGGCCTGTGTGCCGGGGGTAAGTCAAGGTAGTGCTGGCGAATAGGCTAGGCGCCAGGGGTGATGCGCGTAGATGTACACGTCCGTTGGGAACCCCAAGAGGAAGGTATGATGCGCACAGTGGCAAGTTTCCCTCAGTAAGAAACCAAGGTTTAATCGGACCAGTAGGAGTCAAGAAGCACGTTGAAGGTTGATGGTGGCGAAATGTGATGCGGCGCAACAACAGGGATTCCGGCGCCAACGTGGAATCTCGCACAACACAAACAAAATACTTTGCCCCAACGAAACAAGTGAGGTTGTCAATCTCACCGGCTTGCTGTAACAAAGGATTAAACGTATCGAGTGGAAGATGTTTGC
>NW_025900938.1:0-13700 GCF_022539505.1 Lolium rigidum | reverse complement strand
CTTGTATAACTAGCTTGTTGATTAATAGATGATCATAGTTTCATGATCATGAACATTTGATGTTATTAATAACAAATGTCATTATGTGAATGATGTAATGGACACACCCAATTAAGCGTAGCATAAGATCACGTCATTAAGTTCATTTGCTATAAGCTTTCAATACATAGTTACCTAGTCCTTTCGACCATGAGATCATATAAATCACTTATGTCGGAAGGGTACTTTGATTACATCAAACGCCACTGCGTAAATGGGTGGTTATAAAGGTGGGATTAGGTATTCGGAAAGTATGAGTTGAGGCATATGGATCAACAAGTGGGATTTGTCCATCCCGATGACGGATAGATATACTCTGGGCCCTCTCGGTGGAATGTCGTCTAAATAGCTTGCAAGCATATGAATGGTTCATAAGAGACCACATACCACGGTACGAGTAAAGAGTACTTGTCGGAGACGAGGTTGAACGAGGTATAGAGATACCGATGATCAAACCTCGGACAAGTAAAATATCGCGTGACAAAGGGAATCGGTATCATATGTAAATGGTTCAATCGATCACTAAGTCATCGTTGAATATGTGGGAGCCATTATGGATCTCCAGATCCCGCTATTGGTTATGGTCGGAGAGAAGTCTCAACCATGTCTGCACAGTTCGCGAACCGTAGGGTGACACACTTAAGGTTTGATGTCGTTTAAGTAGATATGGAATATGGAATGGAGTTCGAAGTTTTGTTCGGATTCTCGGATGGGATCCAGGACATCACGAGGAGTTCCGGAATGGTCCGAGAATAAGATTCATATATAGGAAGTCACTTTCCAAGTTTGGAAATGATCCGGTGCATTTATGGAAGGTTCTAGAAGGTTCTAGAAAAGTCCGGAAGAAATCACCATGGAAAGTGGAGTCCCGGAGGGACTCCACCTTGCATGGTCGGCCAAACCCTAAGGGGGAGGAGTCCTAGGTGGGCTCCACCTTGGTGGCCGGCCAACCCACCTCAAGGAAAGGTGGGAGCCCCACCTTGAGTAGGACTCCCCCCTTGAGTAGGTTTCCCACTTTTGGGAGGTTTTGTTGTTGGGGTGTTATTCGAAGACTTGGACTACAACTCTTGGGGATTTCCACCTATATAATGAGGAGCATAGGGGAGGGGCCGGCCACACCTTGCCACCCTTGGCCGCAGCCCCTAGTTGGCCGGCGCCCAAGCCCCCTCTCCACAAACCCTAGCTACCTCTCCTCCACATACAACTCCCGCATACGCTTAGGCGAAGCCCTACCGGAGTTCTCCACCACCACCGCCACCACGCCGTCGTGCTGCCGGGATTCCGAGGAGCATCTACTACCTCCGCTGCCCGCTGGAATGGGGAGGAGGACGTCGTCTTCATCAACACCGAACGTGTGACCGAGTACGGAGGTGCTGCCCGATTGTGGCACCGTCAAGATCTTCTACGCGCTTTTGCAAGCGGCCAAGATCTTCTACGCACTTTTGCAAGCGGCAAGTGATCGACTACATCCACCACGAGATCTAATCTCGTTAGGCTTTGGAAATCTTCGAGGGTTAGTCTCATAATCTTCTCGTTGCTACCGTCTACTAGATTAGATCTTGGCTTGTGTTTTCGTTCTTGCGGTAGGAAATTTTTTGTTTTCTATGCTACGAATCCCATCAGTGGTATCAGAGCCGTGTCTATGCATAGATTGGTTGCACGAGTAGAACACAATTGTTTTGTGGGCGTTGATGCTTTGTTGTCTTTAGTTCGTGTACTTTGCATCTTGCGGCATGGTGGGATGAAGCGGCCCGGGCTAACTTTACATGACCGCGTTCATGAGACTTGCTCCACGCTCGACATGCAACTTGTATTGCATAAGTGGCTTCGCGGGTGTCTCGTCTCTCCCACCATAGTGAAGATTCAATTTACTCTTTCTATTGACAACACTAGTATCACCGTTGTGGTTCATGTTCGTAGGTAGATTGGATCTTACTCGAAAACCCTAAACCATGTAAAATATGCAAACCAAATTAGAGGCGTCTAACTTGTTTTTGCAGGGTTTGGTGATGTGATATGGCCATGATGTGATGATGAATATGTATGAGATGATCATTATTGTATTGTGGCAACCGGCAGGAGCTTTATGGTTGTCTTTATATTTCATGTTGAGTATTATTTCAAAGTAGTTGTAATAGTTTCTACATGCGGTGAACAACCATGAAGACGGCGCCATGGACCTTGACGCTACGCCGACGATGATGGAGATCATGACCGTTGATGATGGAGATCAAGTCCGTGCTTTGGAGATGAAGATCAAGGGCGCAAAGACTAAAGGGCCATATCATATCACGTTATGAATTGCATGTGATGTTAATCCTTTATGCATCTTATTTTGCTTAGATCGCGACGGTAGCATTATAAGATGATCCCTCACATTAATATCAAGATAATAAAGTGTTATCCCCTCGTATGCACTGTTGCTACAGTTCGTCATTTCAAAGCATCTCGTGATGATCGGATGTGATAGACTCTACGTTCACATACAATGGGTGTAAGCCATGTTTGCACATGCGGAATACTTGGGTTTGCTTGATGAGCCTAGTATGTACAGACATGGTCTCGGGACAACGGAAACCGAAAGGTTGAACACGAGTCATATGGATGATATGATCAACATGTTGATGTTCACCATTGAAGCTACATCATCTCACGTGATGATCGGTTTTGGTGTAGTGGATGTGGATCGTGTACCACTTAACAACTATGAGGGATGTTGTATTAAGTGGGAGTTGATACGTCTCCGACGTATCGATAATTTCTTATGTTCCATGCCACATTATTTATGATATCTACATGTTTTATGAATACTTTATGTCATGTTTATGCGTTTTCCGAAACTAACCTATTGACGAGATGCCGAAGGGCCGTTCTGTCGTTTTCGTCGTTTTTGGTTTCGTAAATCCTAGTAAGGAAATATTCTCGGAATTGGACGAAATCAACGCCCGGGGTCCTATTTTTCCATGAAGCTTCCAGAAGTCCGAAGGGGAAACAAAGTGGGGCCACGAGGTGGGGACACAGTAGGGCGGCGCGGCCCAAGCCCTGGCCGCGCCGGCCTAGTGTGTGGTCCCACCAGGACTCCATCGACCTTGCCCTTCCGCCTACTTAAAGCCTCCGTCGCCAAGGATGGCAATGGGCAGGGTATGGGCAGCTTAGAGCAATACCATACCCATACCCGTATAGTTGATGGGTACAAACTTCTACCAATACCCGTACCCATGGGTATAAAAGTTTACTCGTACCCATACACGGCGGGTACTCGTACCCATTGGGTATCCGGTGGGTAGGTTAAATTGTACACAAGTCACTCGCAATTTTACATTTATCAATAACAAATTTGACTAAAAAAATGAATTATCTCAACTCGATAACAAGTAGTTTAGTACATAACAATTAAAAAATATGAAAATCCCATTCTCATATAGTAACTCATAAGTAAACAAAAGTAGACGTGTCACGTAAGAAATTGACCATAAACGGGTAGGGTATGGGTATACCCGCGGGTACAAAGCTATACCCGTGCCCTACCCATGACTTAACTGGTAGGGTATGGGTACTACCCATGGGCATGAAAGTGTACCCATACCATGCCCATGTGGGTACGGTACCCGTGGGTAAAATTGCCATCCTTATCCGTCGCGAAAACCCTATCACGTTCGACGAAACCAGAGAAAACCTTCCAGAGCCGCCGCCATCGCGAAGCCAAGATCTGGGGGACAGGAGTCTCTGTTCCGGCACGCCGCCGGGACGGGAAGTGCCCCGGAAGGCTTCTCCATCGACACCACCGCCATCTTCATCAACGCTGTTGTCTCCCATGAGGAGGGAGTAGTTCTCCATCGAGGCTCGGGGTTGTACCGGTAGCTATGTGGTTAATCTCTCTCTTATGTGCTTCAATACAATAATCTCATGAGTTGCCTTACATGATTGAGATTCATATGATGATGCTTGTAATCTAGATGTCATTATGCTAGTCAAGTGGATTTTACTTATGTGATCTCTGGAGACTCCTTGTCCCACGTGTGTAAAGGTGACAAGTGTGTGCACCGTGTGGGTCTCTTAGGCTATATTTCACGGAATACTTATTCACTCGTTATGAATGGCATAGTGAAGTGCTTATTTATATCTCTTTATGATTGCAATGTGTTTTGTATCACAATATATCCGTGTGCTACTCTAGTGATGTTATTAAAGTAGTTTATTCCTCCTGCACGGTGTAATGGTGACGAGTGTGTGCATCGTGAAGTACTTGGCGTAGGCTATGATTGTGATCTCTTGTAGATTATGAAGTTAACTATTGCTATGATAGTATTGATGTGATCTATTCCTCCTTTCGTAGTGTGAAGGTGATAGTGTGCATGCTATGTTAGTACTTGGTTTGGTTATGTTGATCTGTCATGCACTCTAAGGTTATTTAAACATGAATTGAATATTGTGGAGCTTGTTAACTCCGGCATTGAGGGTTCATGTAATCCTACACAGTTAGTGGTATTCATCATCCAACAAGAGGGTGTAGAGTCTAGCATCTATCTATTTATTCTGTTATGTGATCAATGTTGAGAGTGTCCACTAGTGAAAGTATGATCCCTAGGCCTTGTTCCTAAATATCGCTATCGCTGCTTGTTTACTCGTTTTTACCGCATCTTTACTTCCTGCAATATTAATACCATCAACTGCACGCCGACAAGCACTTTTCAAGCGCTCGTTACTACTGCTCATATTCATTCATACCACTTGTATTTCACTATCTCTTCGCCGAACTAGTGCACCTATTAGGTGTATTGGGGACACAAGAGACTTCTTGCTTTGTGGTTGCAGGGTTGCATGAGAGGGGTATCTTTAACCTCTTCCTCCCTGAGTTCGATAAACCTTGGGTGATCCACTTAAGGGAAACTTGCTGCTCGTTCTACAAACCTCTCGCTCTTGGAGGCCCAACACCTGTCTACAAGAATAGAAGCACCCGTAGACATCAAGCACTTTTCTGGCGCCGTTGCCGGGGAGGAAAGGTAAAAGGCTCTCATACTCCGGTCCCAGGTAAAGTACTTTTTTGTTGCCGTTGTGTGTGTGCTCGAAGCTATTTCCTTTAGATCCTACAATTGCATCTTTTTGCTTCTTGTTTACACTAGTTAGGCATAATGGACAACAATGAGCTTCTTATTCTATTTCCTGATTTAAGACATGGATGGTTTGATGCGAAAATTAAAAAACCTATGGAACATATTAGTATGAACGCTTTGAACACCATTGTTGCTAATGATATGGAAAATTCTAAGCTTGGGGAAGCTGGTTTTGATGAGCATGATCTTTTTAGTCCACCAAGCATTGAGGAGAAAATTTACTTTGATGATACTTTGCCTCCTATTTATGATGATTATAATGATATTGGTCTTTTAGTACCGCCTGTTATGGAGGATAAATTTGATTATGATTACAATATGCCTCCTATATTTGATGATGAGAATAATAATGATAGCTACTTTGTTGAATTTTCTCCCACTACAACTAATAAAATTGATTATGCCTATGGAGAGTGGATTTTGTACACCCACGCATGGGTGTGGGTGTTTCCGTCACCGTTCATTGTGCTTTAAGATTCGGATAAAAAGAGGAGAGAGAAAGGAATCTTTCTATCTACCATGGTGGGCACGAATCTCGAGTAATAAATGAACGGTGATAGAAACACCCACACCCATGCGTGGGTGTACAAAAGTATTTCCGTATGCCTATGTGGAGAGTAATAATTTTATGCATGAGACTCATGATAAGAATGCTTTATGTGATAGTTATATTGTTGATTTTGCTCATGATGCCACTGGATATTATTATGAGAGAGGAAAATATGGTTGTAGAAATTTTCATGTTACTAAAATGCCTCTCTACATGCTGAAATTTTTGAAGCTACACTTGTTCTATCTTCCTATGCTTGTTACTTTTTTCTTCATGAACTTGTTTATTTACGAAACTCCTATGCATAGGAAGCATGTTAGACTTAAATTTGTTTTGAATTTGCCTCTTGATGCTCTCTTTTGCTTCAACTACTATTTCTTGCGAGTGCGAACGATGAAACCGATCCCGATGAACCGGAACCAGCTGCACCCGATCTCGCCGAATCCGATCTTGCGAGATGGTGAGATCCTTCCTTCCCGACGCGGAAGTGGAATTTTCCGAACGCCATGTCCATGGGCTCCTCCAGATACGCATATGCATCCATACGGGAGGGTGGGTGAGGAACAAAATCGACTAGAGTGGTTTCGATCTGTTTACCTTGATCCAAAGATTTTGATGATGTTGAACGTGCCATCGAGATCAGAACCTTGTCGCCTCTAATTCCCACAGTCGGTGCCAATTGATAAGGGATTAACTTATCAATGCCTACGAGTTGTAGACTAGGGTTTAGTTGGAAGTAGAGGGCAAGTAGATCTCGAAGGTTTCAGCCGGAAAAGTGCTCGACTGCTATGAAAACTAGGGTTGCGTGAAACAATGAATCGATCCTTTCTTTGTCCCTCGACTCCCTTATATAGGAGGCGGAGCCGAGGGTTTCGTGATGTACAAGTTACAGAGTTCGGGAGGGTTTCTGAACCGTCCCGTAACAATTACAAGTTGATATTCCTAATACAATACTATCTTTCCAAACTATGTAAAACTTCGGGTCGTGGGCCTCCAGTAAACCTCGGGTGCCTTCTTCGGCAGGCCCATTGGGGATGCCTATGTCAGTTAACTCCGTCGTACCTAATAAGCAAAGTATTTCCTTTAATTTGCACAAAGTTGATTATCATTTACTTTCGCCGCACCCGACACTCGGGGGCTGCGCTGTATAGATTCACTCTACATCTCAGGCCGACAAAAGAAGAACTGCGCCTAGGAAAATCTACATCAACAAAGAACTCGTAAAAGAAAATCTGCAAGGAACCCAAAGAAATTTTCTTCAAGGAGGACCCGACGAAATTTTCTTCAAGGAGGACTCGACGAAATTTTCTTCAAGGAGGACCCGACGAAATTTTCTTCAAGGAGAACCCGATGAAATTTGCTTCAAGAAGGAACCCGACAAAAAAATGGAAAATCTTCGAGTCCATATACTCGTCATTTATTCCAATCACATTAATGGAAAAATATACTTCAAGGAAGTCGATGAACAAAGCTGAGCCTACACCCAAGTGCAAACACTCGGATGTAGCCTCGGGGGCTACTCCCATCGGGAGCGCTGGTCGCGCACCCGAAGAAATAAAATTCAATATAGCAAGTCAATATAGGAGCATCAAGATCCTATTCGACAAAAGATAGCAACCCGAAGAAATGGTTCAACCCGAAGAATGGAGCTTTCCATCAGCCGAACAAAATGCACTCAACAATATATTCTCGAAGCGCGTCCGCCGCGGTAAAAACTCCGAATGCCGTGACTTGTAAAAGGGTCAGGAAGGTAAGACCCCAGGATCCGTCCTGCGTGGTGTGGCATCGCACACAGAATGCGCTCTACCACTTTATCCACATCAACAAATGTGAAGAAATAAACCCAGCGGACGCGTTGTGGATCCGATAATTTTGCTGGAATTCAGTTTTGGTAAGTCCTAAAGCGGCACGTTCTGAATTACGCCAGTATCCCGAATTCGTGTCCGGGGATGCGAGTTTTAAGTAGGTTTATACGGATTGCCACAAGTGCATCAACTGGTACCCGAGCTTTCGGATGAACCAGCCCTATTTACCAATATCCCTGTGCAATATAGAAGTCGAGAAAATATAGTGTTTCCGTGCACTCGAAATATATGAAAAACAAAGAAATGAAGTCTGGAGATTTCATCCGATTTCATCCTATTCTGCGATTCAAATAAATATAGCAAAGTTGTTTACCCAAAGATTCGGCTTCATGAAGAAAAATGTATATCAAAATAAGGCAAGATAGCAAAATAGTTTACTCGACCCGAGTTTTCGTGTTTTTGTCTTGCAGGTAAATATATAAAGGTTTGTGGACTCAACTCGACTCTGCGAATAGAGTGGAGCCTACTCCCATCGGGAGCGCTGGATTTTATTAAGTCCTCTAACAGGAGTCAATAAAAAGAGGGGCTGCGCCCAAAAATATAGTCAAGTTCTTCATCGAGTAGTACAACTTGAGTCTATGCCCAAGTGCAAGTACTTGCCCATAGACTCGGGGGCTACTCCCATCGGGAGCGCTGGCCGCGCACCCGATAGAAAAATAACTTCGAGAATCGTCGACATCATCTACGCTACACATGATCTATGACATTGACCTGATGTATTTTCCGGATCAATGGCCTCACCTTGTATTTCTTCGACTTCGGATATGATTATGCTTGGAGTCTCTACGCAAGTCTTCGACTTCCTGCTTGTGACGGTAAAGCACACGTCCGTTGGGAACCCCAAGAGGAAGGTATGATGAGTACAGCAGCGAGTTTTCCCTCGCAAGAAACCAAGGTTATCGAACCGATGAGGAGATGAAGATCACGTGAAGGTTGTTGGTGAAGGAGTGTAGTGCGGCGCAACACCAGGGATTCCGGTGCCAACGTGGAACCTGCACAACACAATCAAACTACTTTGCCCCAACTTAACAGTGAGGTTGTCAATTGATGGCGTGTATTTCACACGTTCGTTGGGCAACCCCAAGAGGAAGGTATGATGAGCACAGCAGCAAGTTTTCCCTCAGAAAGAAACCAAGGTTTATCGAACCAGGAGGAGCCAAGAAGCACGTTGAAGGTTGATGGCGGCGGGATGTAGTGCGGCGCAACACCGGAGATTCCGGCGCCAACGTGGAACCTGCACAACACAACCAAGCTACTTTGCCCCAACGAAACAAGTGAGGTTGTCAATCTCACCGGCTTGCTTTGTAACAAAGGATTAACCGTATTGTGTGGAAGATGATTGTTTGCGAGAGAAAACAGTAAAAACAAGTATTGCGGTAGATTGTATTTCGATAAAGAGAATTGGACCGGGGTCCACAGTTCACTAGAGGTGTCTCTCCCATAAGACGAACAGACATGTTGGGTGAACAAATTACAGTTGGGCAATTGACAAATAAAGAGAGCATGACAATGCACATACATATCATGATGAGTATAGTGAGATTTAATTGGGCATTACGACAAAGTACATAGACCGCCATCCAATCGCATCTATGCCTAAAAAGTCCACCTTCGAAGTTATCATCCGAACCCCCTCTAGTATTAAGTTGCTAAACAACGGACAATTGCATTAAGTATGGTGCGTAATGTAATCAACAACTACATCCTTAGACATAGCATCAATGTTTTATCCCTAGTGGCAACGACGACAACACAACCTTAGAACTTTACATCATCGTCCCGTGTGTCAATGCGGGCATGAACCCACTATCGAGCATAAGTACTCCCTCTTGGAGTTAAAAGTAAAAACTTGGCCGAGCCTCTACTAGAAACGGAGAGCATGCAAGATCATAAACAACACATAAGCATAACTTTGATAATCAACATAACAAGTATTCTCTATTCATCGGATCCCAACAAACGCAACATATAGAATTACGGATAGATGATCTTGATCATGATAGGCAGCTCACAAGATCCGACAATGATAGCACAATGGGGAGAAGACAACCATCTAGCTACCGCTATGGACCCATAGTCCAGGGGTAGACTACTCACTCATCACTCCGGAGGCGACCATGGCGGTGTAGAGTCCTCCGGGAGATGATTCCCCTCTCCGGCGGGTGCCGGGAGGCGATCTCCAGGATCCCCGAGATGGGATCGGCGGCGACGGCGTCTCGTAATGTTTTCCGTATCGTGGCTCTCGGTGCGGGGGTTTCGTCACGGAGGCTATTTGTAGGCGGAAGGGTAAGTCGAGAGGCGGCACGGGGGCCCCACACCACGGGCCGCGCGGCCAGGAGGGGGCCGCGCCGCCCTAGGGTTTGGCTCCCCCGTGGCCCCTCTTCGTCTCTCCTTCGGACTTCCGGAAGCTTCGTGAGAAAATAGGCCTCTCGGGCTTTTATTTCGTCCAATTCCGAGAATATTTCTTTACTAGGATTTACGAAACCAAAAACAGCGAGAAAACAGACAATCGGCACTTCGGCATCTTGTTAATAGGTTAGTTCCGAGAAAATGCACGAATATGACATAAAGTGTGCATAAAACATGTAGATAACATCAATAATGTGGCATGGAACACAAGAAATTATCGATACGTTGGAGACGTATCAGCATCCCTAAGCTTAGTTCTGCTCGTCCCGAGCGAGGTAAAACGATAACAAAGATAATTTCTGGAGTGACATGCCATCATAAACTTGATCATACTATTTGTAAAGCATATGTAGAGAATGCAGCGATCAAAACAATGTGTATGACATGAGTAAACAAGTGAATCATAAAGCAAAGACTTTTCATGAATAGCACTTCAAGACAAGCATCAATAAGTCTTGCATAAGAGTTAACTCATAAAGCAATAATTCAAAGTAAAGGTATTGAAGCAACACAAAAGAAGATTAAGTTTCAGACGGTTGCTTTCAACTTGTAACATGTATATCTCATGGATATTGTCAACATAGAGTAATATAATAAGTGCAATAAGCAAGTATGTAAGAATCAATGCACGAGTTCACACAAGTGTTTGCTTCTTGAGGTGGAGAGAAATAGGTGAAGCTGACTCAACATTGAAAGTAAAAGAATGGTCCTCATAGAGGAAAAGCATCGATTGCTATATTTGTGCTAGAGCTTTGATTTTGAAAACATGAAACAATTTTGTCAACGGTAGTAATAAAGCATATGCATCATGTAAATTATATCTTATAAGTTGCAAGCCTCATGCATAGTGTACTAATAGTGCTCGCACCTTGTCCTAATTAGCTTGGACTACCCGGATTATCACCGCAATACATATGCTTTAACCAAGTTTCACAAAGGGGTACCTCTATGCCGCTCTGTACAAAGGTCTAAGGAGAAAGCTCGCATTTGGATTTCTCGCTTTTGATTATTCTCAACTTAGACATCCATACCGGGACAACATAGACAACGAGATAATGGACTCCTATTTTAATGCTTTAAGCATTTGACAACAATTAATTCTTTTCTCATTAGAGATTTGAGGATATTTGTCCAAAAGTGAAACTTCCACCATGAATCATGGCTTTAGTTAGCGGCCCAATGTTCTTCTCTCACAATATGCATGCTCAAACCATTCAACTCAGTGTAGATCGCCCTTACTTCGGACAAGACGAACATGCATAGCAACTCACATGAAATTCAACAATGAGTTGATGGCGTTCCCCGATAAACATGGTTATCGCACAACAAGCAACTTAATAAGAGATAAAGTGCATAATTACATATTCAATACCACAATAGTTTTTAAGCTATTTGTCCCATGAGCTATATATTGCAAAGGTGAATGATGGAATTTTAAAGGTAGCACTCAAGCAATTTACTTTGGAATGGCGGGAAAATACCATGTAGTAGGTAGGTATGGTGGACACAAATGGCATAGTGGTTGGCTCAAGTATTTTGGATGCATGAGAAGTATTCCCTCTCGATACAAGGTTTAGGCTAGCAAGGCTTATTTGAAACAAACACAAGGATGAACGGTACAGCAAAACTCACATAAAAGACATATTGAAAGCATTATAAGACTCTACACCGTCTTCCTTGTTGTTCAAACTCAATACTAGAAATTATCTAGACCTTAGAGAAACCAAATATGCAAACCAAATTTTAGCATGCTCTATGTATTTCTTCATTAATGGGTGCAAAGCACATGATGCAAGAGCTTAAACATGAGCACAACAATTGCCAAGTATCACATTACCCAAAACATTTATAGCAATTACTACATGTATCATTTTCCAATTCCAACCATATAACAATTTAACGAAGGAGAAACTTCGCCATGAATACTATGAGTAGAAACCAAGGACATATTTGTCCATATGCTACAGCGGAGCGTGTATCTCTCCCATAAAGTGAATGCTAGGATCCATTTTATTCAAACAAAACAAAAAACAAAAACAAACCGACGCTCCAAGAAAAAGCACATAAGATGTGGCCGAATAAAAATGTAGTTTCGGGGGAGGAACCTCGATAATTTGTTGATGAAGAAGGGGATGCCTTGGGCATCCCCAAGCTTAAACGCTTGAGTCTTCTTGATATATGCAGGGGTGAACCACCGGGTGCATCCCCAAGCTTAGAGCTTTCACTCTCCTTGATCATGTTGCATCATACTCCTCTCTTGACCCTTGAAAACTTCCTCCACACCAAACTCGAAACAACTCATTAGAGGGTTAGTGCACAATATAAATTGACATATTCAGAGGTGACACAATCATTCTTAACACTTCTGGACATTGCATAATGCTACTGGTCATTAGTGGATCAAAGAAATTCATCCAACATAGCGAAAGAGGCAATGCGAAATAAAAGGCAGAATCTGTCAAAACAGAACAGTTCGTATTGACGAATTTTAAAATGGCACCAGACTTGCTCAAATGAAAATGCTCAAATTGAATGAAAGTTGCGTACATATCTGAGGATCATGCACGTAAATTGGCATAATTTTCTGAGCTTCCTGCAGGGCAGTGGGCTCAGATTCGTGACAGCAAAGAAATCTGGAACTGCGCAGTAATCCAAATCTAGTACTTACTTTTCTATCAACGGCTTAACTTGGCACAACAAAACTCAAAACTAAGATAAGGAGAGGTTGCTACAGTAGTAAACAACTTCCAAGACACAAAATAAAAACAAAGTACTGTAGGTAAAAACATGGGTTGTCTCCCATAAGCGCTTTTCTTTAACGCCTTTCGACTAGGCGCGAGAAAGTGTATCTCAAGTAACATCGAGAGATGAAACATCAACATCATAATTTGTTCTAATGATAGAATCATAAGGTAACTTCATTCTCTTTCTAGGGAAGTGTTCCATACCTTTCTTGAGAGGAAATTGATATTTTATATTTCCTTCCCTCATATCAATAATAGCACCAACGAGTTCGAAAAAAAGGTCTTCCCAATATAATTGGACAAGATGCATTGCATTCAATATCCAAGACAACAAAATCAACGGGAACAAGATTATTGTTAACGGTAATGCGAACATTATCAACTTTACCCAAAGGTTTCTTTGTAGAATGATCAGCAAGATTAACATCCAAATAACAATTTTTCATCGGTGGCAAGTCAAGCATATTATAAATTTTCTTCGGCATAACAGAAATACTTGCACCAAGATCACATAAAGCATTACAATCAAAATCTTTAACCTTCATCTTAATGATGGGCTCCCAACCATCTTCTAGCTTTTTAGGAATAGAGGCTTCGCGCTCTAGTTTCTCTTCTCTAGCTTTTACGAGAGCATTTGTAATATGATGCGTGAAAGCCAAATTTATAGCACTAGCATTAGGACTTTTAGCAAGTTTTTGCAAGAACTTTATAACTTCAGAGATGTGGCAATCATCAAAATTCAAACCATTATAATCTAAAGCAATGGGATCATCATCCCCAATATTGGAAAAAATTTCATGACTTTATCACGAGCGGTTTCGGCGGTTTAGCGGTTTCGAGGCGAGTTTTCGCGCTTTGCATTAGAAGTGGAAACATTGCTAACACCAATTCTTTTATTAGTATGAGTAGGAGGTGCAGCAACATGTGTAGCATTAGCATTACTAGTGGTGGTAATAGTCCAAACTTTAGCTATATTCTT
>NW_025900937.1:0-19717 GCF_022539505.1 Lolium rigidum | reverse complement strand
ATGGCGAAGTTTCTCCTTCGTTAAATTGTTATATGGTTGGAATTGGAAAATGATACATGTAGTAATTGCTATAAATGTCTTGGGTAATGTGATACTTGGCAATTGTTGTGCTCATGTTTAAGCTCTTGCATCATATACTTTGCACCCATTAGTGAAGAAATACATAGAGCATGCTAAAATTTGGTTTGCATAATTGGTATCTCTAAGGTCTAGATAATTTCTAGTATTGAGTTTGAACAACAAGGAAGACGGTGTAGAGTTTTATAATGTTTACAATATGTCTTTTATGTGAGTTTTGCTGCACCGGTTCATCCTTGTGTTTGTTTCTAACAAGCCTTGCTAGCCTAAACCTTGTATCGAGAGGGAATACTTCTCATGCATCCAAAATACTTGAGCCAACCACTATGCCATTTGTGTCCACCATACCTACCTACTACATGGTATTTTCCAGCCATTCCAAAGTAAATTGCTTGAGTGCTACCTTTAAAATTCCATCATTCACCTTTGCAATATATAGCTCATGGGACAAATAGCTTAAAAACTATTGTGGTATTGAATATGTAATTATGCACTTTATCTCTTATTAAGTTGCTTGTTGTGCGATAACCATGTTTATCGGGGAACGCCATCAACTCATTGTTGAATTTCATGTGAGTTGCTATGCATGTTCGTCTTGTCTCGAAGTAAGGGTGATCTACACTGAGTTGAATGGTTTGAGCATGCATATTGTGAGAGAAGAACATTGGGCCGCTAACTAAAGCCATGTTCCATGGTGGAAGTTTCAGCTTTGGACAAACATCCTCAAATCTCTAATGAGAAAAGAATTAATTGTTGTTGAATGCTTAAAGCATTAAAAGAGGAGTCCATTATCTCGTTGTCTATGTTGTCCCGGTATGGATGTCTAAGTTGAGAATAATCAAAAGCGAGAAATCCAAATGCGAGCTTTCTCCTTAGACCTTTGTACGAGCGGCATAGAGGTACCCCTTTGTGAAACTTGGTTAAAGCATATGTATTGCGGTGATAATCCAGTAGTCCAAGCTAATTAGGACAAGGTGCGGGCAATATTAGTACACTATGCATGAGGCTTGCAACTTATAAGATATAATTTACATGATGCATATGCTTTATTACTACCGTTGACAAAATTGTTTCATGTTTTCAAAATCAAAGCTCTAGCACAAATATAGCAATCGATGCTTTTCCTCTATGAGGACCATTCTTTTACTTTCAATGTTGAGTCAGCTCACCTATTTCTCTCCACCTCAAGAAGCAAACACTTGTGTGAACTGTGCATTGATTCCTACATATTTGCTTATTGCACTTATTATATTACTCTATGTTGACAATATCCATGAGATATACATGTTACAAGTTGAAAGCAACCGCTGAAACTTAATCTTCTTTTGTGTTGTTTCAATACCTTTACTTTGAATTATTGCTTTATGAGTTAACTCTTATGCAAGACTTATTGATGCTTGTCTTGAAGTGCTATTCATGAAAAGTCTTTGCTTTATGATTCACTTGTTTACTCATGTCATCACCATTGTTTTGATCGCTGCATTCTCTACATATGCTTTACAAATAGTATGATCAAGTTTATGATGGCATGTCACTCCGTAAATTATCTTTGTTATCGTTTTACCGCTCGAGACGAGCGTAACTAAGCTTGGGGATGCCGATACGTCTCCAACGTATCGATAATTTCTTGTGTTCCATGCCACATTATTGATGTTATCTACATGTTTTATGCACACTTTATGTCATATTCGTGCATTTTCTGGAACTAACCTATTAACAAGATGCCGAAGTGCCGCTTGTCGTTTTCACGCTGTTTTGGTTTCGAAATCCTAGTAAAGAAATATTCTCGGAATTGGACGAAATAAAAGCCCGGAGGACTATTTTCTCACGGAGCTTCCAGAAGACCGAAGACGAGACGAAGAGGGGCCACGGGGTGGCCAAACCCCTAGGGCGGCGCGGCCCACCCCGGCCGCGCCGGCCTGTGGTTTGGGCCCCCGTGCCGCCTCTTGACTTGCCCTTCCGCCTACAAATAGCCTCCGTGACGAAACCCCCAGCACCGAGAGCCACGATACGGAAAACATTACTGAGACGCCGTCGCCGCCGATCCCATCTCGGGGGATCCTGGAGATCGCCTCCGGCACCCTGCCGTGAGAGGGGATTCATCTCCCGGAGGACTCTACGCCGCCATGGTCGCCTCCGGTGTGATGTGTGAGTAGTCTACCCCTGGACTATGGGTCCATAGCAGTAGCTAGATGGTTGTCTTCTCCCCATTGTGCTATCATTGTCGGATCTTGTGAGCTGCCTATCATGATCAAGATCATCTATACGTAATTCTATATGTTGCGTTTGTTGGGATCCGATGAATAGAGAATACTTGTTATGTTGATTATCAAAGTTATACATGTGTTGTTTATGATCTTGCATGCTCTCCGTTATTAGTAGATGCTCTCGCCAAGTAGATGCTTTTAACTCCAAGAGGGAGTACTTATGCTCGATAGTGGGTTCATGCCTGCATTGACACCTGGGACAGTGTGATGAAAGTTCTAAGGTTGTGTTGTGCTCGTTGCCACTAGGGATAAAACATTGATGCTATGTCTAAGGATGTAGTTGTTGATTACATTACGCACCATACTTAATGCAATTGTCCGTTGCTTGCAACTTAATACTCGGAGGGGTTCGGATGATAACCTCGAAGGTGGACTTTTTAGGCATAGATGCGAGTTGGATGGCGGTCTATGTACTTTGTCGTAATGCCCAATTAAATCTCACTATACTCATCATGATATGTATGTGCATTGTCATGCTCTCTTTATTTGTCAATTGCCCAATCGTAATTTGTTCACCCAACATGTCGTTCGTCTTATGGGAGAGACACCTCTAGTGAACTGTGGACCCCGGTCCAATTCTCTTTATTGAAATACAATCTACTCGCAATACTTGTTCTACTCGTTTTCTCGCAAACAATCATCTTCCACACAATACGGTTAATCCTTTGTTACAGCAAGCCGGTGAGATTGACAACCTCACTGTTTCGTTGGGGCAAAGTAGTTTGGTTGTGTTGTGCAGGTTCCACGTTGGCGCCGGAATCCCCGGTGTTGCGCCGCACTACATCCCGCCGCCATCAACCTTCAACGTGCTTCTTGGCTCCTCCTGGTTCGATAAACCTTGGTTTCTTTCCGAGGGAAAACTTGCTGCTGTGCTCATCATACCTTCCTCTTGGGGTTGCCCAACGAACGTGTGAAATACACGCCATCAAGCATATTTTCTGGCGCCGTTGCCGGGGAACTGAAGAAAAGTTACACCATAGGGATCTCTAACTCCCACGTCAACTTTGCGCCAGCAGTGTCCACTAGTGAAAGTATGATCCCTAGGTCTTGTTTCTAAGCATTGAAACACCGTTTCCAACAAATTCTGCTACATGTTTGCTTGCTGCTATTTTTATTTCAGATTGCAATTACTACTTACAATCATCCATATTACTTGTATTTCACTATCTCTTCGCCGAACTAGTGCACCTATACATCTAACAAGTGTATCAGGTCTGTTGGGGACACAAGAGACTTCTTGTATCTTAATTGCAGGGTTGCTTGAGAGGGATATCTTTGACCTCTACCTCCCTGAGTTCGATAAACCTTGGGTGATTCACTTAAGGGAAACTTGCTCGCTGTTCTACAAACCTCTGCTCTTGGAGGCCCAACACTTGTCTAAAGGAATTGAAGCGTACGTAGACATCAAGCTATTTTCACGGCGCCGTTGCCGGGAGGTAAGGTAAAAGGTATTCACATCCTCCGACTACTAAGCTATTTCCTAGCACCGTTGCTGGTGTGTGAGTGCTCGAAGCTATTTCCTTTAGATCCTGCAATTATATCTTTTTGTTTCTTGTTTTTATTTTTCACTAGTTAGGCTTAATGGAAAACAACAACAAAAATTAGAGATCTTTATGAACTTTATATTGAATTAGGACATGATGTGATTGAAGAGAGAATTAAAAAACCCATGGAACTTTGTTTGCAAAATAGTTGTAGCAATGTTATTAGCATGAACTCTTTGAACACTATTATTGCTAATGCTATGGAAGAATTTAAGCTTGGGGAAGCTGGTTGTGATATTTTTAGTCCCCCAAGTTTTGAGGAGAAAATTTTCCTTGATGATACTTTGCCTCTCATTTATGATGATTATAATGATAGTGGTATTTTGGTGCCACCTAATATGGAGGATAAAGTTTATTATGATTATACCATGCCTGCAATTTATGATGATTACAATGATGGTTGTGATAGTTTTACTCTCACTATTACTAATAAAATTGATTATGCTTATGTGGAGAGTAATGATACTTTTATGCATGTGAATAAGAATGCTTTATGTGATAGCTATATTGTTGAGTTTATTCATGATACTACTGAAAGTTATTATGAGAGAGGGAAACATGGTTGTATGCATCTTAATAATATTAAGTTTCCCCTCTTTTTGCTGAAAATCTTGAAGTTGCACTTGTGTTGCCTTTCTATGCTTGTTTCATTATGCTTACATGACTTATTTATTTACAAGATTCCTTTTCATAGGAAGTGGGTTAGACTTAAAAGCGTTACTTATTTGCTTTTGATGCTCCCTTTTGCTTCAACTCTTATTACTTGCGAGAGCATCATTAAAATTACTGAGCCCATCTTAATGGCTATAAAGAAAGCACTTCTTGGGAGATAACCCATGTTTTTATTTTGCTACTTGTTTTGTTGTGTCTTGGAAGTTGTTACTACTGTAGCAACCTCTCCTTATCTTTATTTTATTGCATTGTTGTGCCAAGTAAAGTCTTTGATAGTAAGGTTGATACTAGATTTGGATTTACGCACTGAAACAGATTTCTAGCTGTCACGAATTTGAGTAGGTCTCTCTGTAGGAAACTCAGAAAAATCTGCGAAAATTCATTAGTGATCCTCAGATATGTACGCAACTTTCATTCAATTTGAGCTTCTTCATCCGAGCATGTTAAGTGCCTCTAAAAAATTCGTCTTTACGGACTGTTCTGTTTTGACAGATTCTGCCTTTTATTTCACATTGCCTCTTTTACTGTGTTGAATGCATTTGTTTGCTCCATTAACTTTCAGTAGCTTTGGGTAATGTCCAGAAGTGTTGGGAATGATTGTGTCCTCTCTGAACATGTGAATTTTTGATTATGCACTAACCCTCTAATGAGTTTGTTTTTAGTTTGGTGTGGAGGAAGTTTTCAAGGATCAAGAGAGGAGGATGATATGATATGATCAAGAAGAGTGAAAAGTCTAAGCTTGGGGATTCCCCCGTGGTTCATCCATGCATATTTCAAGAAGACTCAAGCATCTAAGCTTGGGGATGCCCAAGGCATCCCCTTCTTCATCAACAACTTATCAGTCACCTCTAGTGAAACTATATTTTTATTCCGTCACATCTTATGTGCTTTACTTGGAGCGTCTGTGTGCTTTTATTTTCGTTTTGTTATTTTCATTCTCTGAATAAATTCATGCTTATGTGGGAGAGAGACACGCTCCGCTTTTTCATTTGAACACTTGTGTTCTTCGTTTTACTTTTAATGTTCAATGGTAAAAGTTAAAAGCTGCTGCATTTATTGATATTTGGTTGGAAACAGAAAATGCTTCATGTGGTAATTGGTATATTGTCTTGAATAATTTGATACTTGGCAATTGTGTTGAGCTCTCAAATAGATCATGTTTAAGCTCTTGCATCATGTGGTGTTGAACCTATTAGTGGAGAACTATCGTAGAGCTTGTTGAAATTTGGTTTGCATGATTGGTCTCTCTAAAAGTCTAGATATTTTCTGGTTAAAGTGTTTGAACAACAAGGAGATAGTGTAGAGTCTTATAATGCTTGCAATATGTTCTTATGTAAGTTTTGCTATACTGGTTCATACTTGAGTTTGCTTCAAACAACCTTGCTAGCCAAAAGCCTTATACTGAGAGGGAATGCTTCTCGTGCATCCAAAACCTTGAGCCAAAACCTATGCCATTTGTGTCCACCATAACTACCTCATCGCATGGTATTTTTCCGCCATTCCAAGTAAATTGCTTGCGTGCTACCTTTAAAATTTCATTCCTTGTCTTTGCAATACACAGCTCTCCGGGAAAATAGCTTAAAAAACTATTGTGGTATTGAATATGTTGCTTATGTATCTTATTTCTTATAAGTTGCTTGTTGAGCGGTAACCATGTTTCTGGGGACGCCATCAACTGTTACACCTTTGTTGAATATCATGTGCGTTGCTATGCATGTTCGTCTTGTTTTAAGTAAGGGTGATTTATCATGATTAAATGGTTTGAGTATGCATATTGTTAGAGAAGAACATTGGGCCGCCAACCAAAGCCATGTATCATGGTGGAAGTTTCAGTTTGGACATTAATCCTCAAATCTCTTATGAGAATATTATCTGTTGTTGAATGGTTAAACATTAAAGAGGAGTCCATTATCTGTTTTCTATGTTTTCCTAGTACGGATGTCCTCAAGTTGAGATCTATCAAAAACGAGAAATCAAATGCGATCTATCTCCTTGGACCTTTGTACAGGTGACATAGAGGTACCCCTTTGTGACACTTGGTTGAAACATATGTAATGCAATGATAATCCATGGAAATCCGAGCTAATTAGGACAAGGTGCGAGCTCTATTGGTATTCGATGCATGAGGCTTGCAACTTATAGGATGTTTTATGCATAACACATATGAATTATTACTACCGTTGACAAAATTGTTTCCATGTTTCCAAAATAAAAAAGCTCTAGCACAAGAGTAATCCCTGCTTCCCTCTGCGAAGGGCCTTTCTTTTACTTTATATTGAGTCAGTTTACCTACTTCTTTCTATCTTAGAAGCAAACACTTGCGTCAACTGAGTGCATTGATTCTTACATAGTTGCTTATTTGCATTCATCATATTACTTTGTGTTGACAATTATCCATGAGATAAACATGTTGAAGTTGAAAGCAACTGCTGGAACTTATATCTTCTTTTGAGTTGCTTCGAAACCTTCTATTAAGAATCTATTGCTTTATGAGTTAACTCTTATGCAAGACTTATTGATGCTTGTCTTGAAGTACTATTCATGAAAAGTCTTTGCTATATGATCAGTTGTTTAGTCATTATCTTTACCAATGCTTTGAATCACTTCATTCATCTCATATGCTTTACAATAGTATTGATCAAGATTATGATAGTAGCATGTCACTTCAGAAATTATCCTTGTTATCGTTTACCTACTCGAGGGCGAGTAGGAACTAAGCTTGGGATGCTTGATACGTCTCCAACGTATCTATAATTTACGATGTTCCATGCTTATATTATACCAATTGCTACATGTTTTATATGCACTTTATATCATATTATGGCATTTATTGGACTAACCTATTAACAAGATGCCACGGTGCCGGTTTCATTTATTATGTCCGTTTATTGCGGAAAAGGCCCAAAAACCAAAGTGCTCGGAAAAATCCAGAAAAATCACAGAAATTATATTTCGCCAGAAAACTCACGGAGCCAGAAGGGCCAGGCCAGAGGAGGCCCAGGGCCTCCTCCCCATCAGCCGGCGCGGCCAGGAGGGGGCCGCCCCACCCTATGGTGTGGGCCCCTTGGGACTCCACCGACGCTGCCCTTTCGCGTATATATTCCTCGCGACGCGAAAACCCTAAATCAATCAATCATACTCCAGAAAGACTCCAGGGGCGCCGCCGCCATCGCGAAACTCCGTTTCGGGGGACAGAAGTCTCTGTTCCGGCACGCCGCCGGGACGGGGATTGCCCCGGAGTCATCTCCATCGACACCACCGCCATCTTCATCGCCGTTGTTGTCTCCCATGATGAGGAGGGAGTAGTTCTCCCCCGAGGCTGAGGGCTCTACCGGTAGCTATGTGGTTCATCTCTCTCCCATGGTGTGATCTTTATGTGATGATGAGCTTTGTAATCTAGTTGAATATGTAGATGTTACTCATGTCTATTATGCACTCTAGAGGTTACTTTAATATGAACTCCGGATTCACTCTCCACGGTGTGACGGTGACAGTGTGCGCATCGTGTGTGATTCCTTTATGAAGTTGTGGAGCTTGTTTACTCCGGCATGAGGGTGCTCTTGTAGCCCTACACAATGAATGGTGTTTATTATCCAACAAGAGAGTGTTTGAGATTAGCATTTATTTATTCAGTTATGTGATCATTGTTGAGAGTGTCCACTAGTGAAAGTATGATCCCTAGGCCTTATTTCTAAGCATTGAAACACCGTTTCCAACAAGTTCTGCTACATGTTTGCTTGCTACCATTTTTATTTCAGATTGCAATTAGTACTTACAATCATCCATATTACTTGTATTTTACTATCTCTTCGCCGAACTAGTGCACCTATACATCTGACAAGTGTATTAGGTGTGTTGGGGACACAAGAGACTTCTTGTATCTTAATTGCAGGGTTGCTTGAGAGGGATATCTTTAACCTCTACCTCCCTGAGTTCGATAAACCTTGGGTGATTCACTTAAGAGAAACTTGCTGTTGTTCTACAAACCTCTACTCTGGAAAAGAAGCGTGCGTAGACATCAGTCGCCTAGGAAGAGCCGGCGACCAAAAACCCTCCGCCGGCGACATTAAGCGCCCCGGTGATAGTATAGTCACTCCGGGGACTAAATCAAGTCTAAATTAGGCCGTAGTATCCATTGTAGGTCCAAGATGCATGTATTTTGCCCCTAGTATTGTAAATTATGAACGAATTCAGCTTGATCCGATGAAATCGAGCGCAGTCGCGAGTTTCAATTTCCCGCGACGTTTGATTTCAGCGAGTTCTATTCACGTTTTCGGTTTCTGTTCTACGCAATCGTTAAATCCGGTAGCAATTTATTTTTCGCGAGACTGAACTCACTTTATTCGGTTCCGAAAAATAGAGGCTCTGCTAGAAATGCTCTAACTGGCGCAATTAAGCTCCCAATGCCTCTACTCGATCACCCTTAGCTGCAAGCGCCCATTGGGGATCCAGCTCTATATCCCAGCATCTGGCGCTTGCAGCAGAACTACGTCTGATCTCGTGCATGGTTACTTACTGCAATTCAGTATATTGTGGCGCGATTAGGTCCTCCGGTGCTGCCGTGCCTGGAACTTCTGCCCACAGAACATGAGTTTTTGCATGTATAGCAACGCTAGTAGGCATGGCTAAATCTACGATATGGAGGATGATGTAGCACGTCAGCAGCATTATTTTCCTGGATGTTTCTCACTCCCATCAAACTTAACTCCCGAAATTCCAACATTGCCATCTATTCCTTTGCTAGTCTGATGGAAACAAGAAGCAAGAATAAAGTGTTGTATATATGTGTATACAGTGATGAGCAGCTGTCGCATGGTGCGTACCCGTGAAATAGGTGGACAGTTACATACGGCATATGCTCACACCTACTACTTGTTGCAATACAGTTTTCTTCCCGAAAATAAAGGTGCCCAGAGACGTAGAGTAAAGGAAGGACGAAAAGTTAACCAATAAGCTATTGGATGATGTGCAGTTTCAAACAATTTACCAAATATTAGCTGAATACACATGCGTTACCACTTACCATAGGATATTTCCTCCCCGAGAACCAACCTGTGGTTGGATGGTTAGGAGGGCAGTGGCACCCCCAATCCACTAGAGTTCAAATCCCAGATTTGACACTTTGGTGTCTCATAAAGGTGGAATATTCTTCAGTGGGAGGCGACGTTCCCGTCGACAGCGAGGCGCCTGTGGTGACTTCGTCAATCTCAAGACCCGCTGAATCAGTTCTTCGATGCAGTATCTTGGAGGTGCTCATAGGGGTAGGGTGTGCGTGCGTGCGTTCATAGGGGTGAGTGTGTGCGCGTATGTATGAGCGCCTTTGATTGTACTGTGTTTCGCAAAAAAAAAAAAAATTCCTCCCCTGTTAGTTACCATGGTGAAGATGAGTACTTAAATATTAGTCTGCCTGGTTTCCATCTAATGGACTCACAACTGTACCTTTTTTTTTTTTGATAGTAATGCACTTTATTGATCAAATCATCATAATGTCCTTACAAAGTGCATCCCTTATAAACACGGGAGCAACAGAACGCCACACACTACTCTCAAAGGACTCACACTCCTTGGCTAGTAAGTGAGCAGCGACATTTGTTACACGGTAGACATGGCAAAACTCACAGGAAACAAAACCTCTGGACATCAGCTTGATATCTTCAATCACAGGTCCGCACAAGGAGCGATCAACCTCCCCTGATTTAATGCGTTGGATCACCGAGAGGCAGTCCGAAGCGATGATGATCTTGGAGAAATCCTCCTCCTGGGCAAACAAGAGTGCACGCCGAACAGCGATGGCTTCTGCAATCTCTGGCACGACGACCTCATCGTATCGCTCGCCGCAAGCAGCAAGGAACGACCCATCATGGTTACGGGCGACCACACCTGCTCCCATTCGTATGGACGTCGCGAAGATGGCCGCATCAACATTGATAAGAATAGTACCTTCTGGCGGTGGAGACCATTTAGCCCTGGATGAGGAGGACTCACACCTGTAGATAGGAGTTGTCTTGTATAAATTGTTTAAGATCATCTCGATATAAGCCTTCGCCTTGGCCGCAATAGCTCGTGGATGCACCAGAGTATCACCTTCCCGGGCCTTGTTCCGTGCATCCCAAATGTGCCACAGAACAATGATACGTCTCCGACGTATCGATAATTTCTTATGTTCTATGCCATATTATTGATGATACCTACATGTTTTATGCACACTTTATGTCATATTCGTGCATTTTCTGGAACTAACCTATTAACAAGATGCCGAAGTGCCAGTTGCTATTTTCTGCTATTTTTGGTTTCAGAAATCCTAGTAACGAAATATTCTCGGAATTGGACGAAACGAAGACCCAGGGGCCTATTTCGCCACGAACCTTCCAGAAGACCGAAGAGCATACGTAGTGGGGCCACGAGGTGGCCAAACCACAAGGCGGCGCGGCCAAGGGGGGGCCCGCGCCGCCCTATGGTGTGGGCCCCTCGTCAGCCCCCCGACTCTGCCCTTCCGCCTACTTAAAGCCTCCGTCGCGAAACCCCTGAGGCGAAAAAACACGATACGGAAAACCTTCCAGAGACGCCGCCGCCGCCAATCCCATCTCGGGGGATTCTGGAGATCTCCTCCGGCACCCTGCCGGAGAGGAGGATTCATCTCCCGGAGGACTCTACACCGCCATGGTCGCCTCCGGAGTGATGAGTGAGTAGTTCACCCCTGGACTATGGGTCCATAGCAGTAGCTAGATGGTTGTCTTCTCCTCATTGTGCTTCATTGTTGGATCTTGTGAGCTGCCTAACATGATCAAGATCATCTATCTGTAATACTCTATGTTGTGTTTGTCGGGATCCGATGGATAGAGAATACCATGTTATGTTAATTATCAAGTTATTACATATGTGTTGTTTATGATCTTGCATGCTCTCCATTACTAGTAGAGGCCCTGGCCAAGTTTTTACTCTTAACTCCAAGAGGGAGTATTTATGCTCGATAGTGGGTTCATGCCTGCATTGACACCTGGGACAAGTGATGCAAAGTTCTAAGGTTGTGTTGTGTTGTTGCCACTAGGGATAAAACATTGGCGCTATGTCCGAGGATGTAGTTGTTGATTACATTACGCACCATACTTAATGCAATTGTCCGTTGCTTTGCAACTTAATGCTCGGAAGGGGTTCGGACGATAACCCGAAGGTGGACTTTTTAGGCATAGATGCAGCTTGGATGGCGGTCTATGTACTTTGTCGTAATGCCCAATTAAATCTCACTATACTTATCATGACATGTATGTGCATTGTTATGCTCTCTCTATTTGTCAATTGCCCGACTGTAATTTGTTCACCCAACATGCTTTTATCTTATGGGAGAGACACCTCTAGTGAACTGTGGACCCCGGTCCATTCTTTTAATACTCGAAATACAAATCTGCTCGCAATACTTGTTTTATCGTTTTCTCCGCAAACAATCATCTTCCACACAATTCGGTTAATCCTTTGTTACAGCAAGCTCGGTGAGATTGACAACCTCACTGTTTCGTTGGGGCAAAGTACTTTAGTTGTGTTGTGCAGGTTCCACGTTGGCGCCGAATCCCCGGTGTTGCGCCGCACTACATCCCTCCGCCATCAACCTTCAACGTGCTTCTTGGCTCCTCCTGGTTCGATAAACCTTGGTTTCTTTCTGAGGGAAAACTTGCTGCTGTGCGCATCATACCTTCCTCTTGGGGTTGCCCAACGAACGTGTGAAATACACGCAATCAAACAACCATTACAACTGTGGCTTCCACATCCGAACAGCGGTCAAAGAAATCAAGAACCCATGTCCGCGCTGAAACAAACCCCCTGCGCTTTAGATGAACATTGAACTCTGTTTTGATTGCCTTCCACACCTCACCTGCAAATTGGCAGAACAAGAGTGCATGCTCGACGGTCTCATATTGTCCGCAAAAAATGCATAGGGAGGAGGCCGGAATATGACGCTTCTGGAGCTGATGGCCACAAGGTAAACAATCGTGGGCAAATCTCCATGTTGTGATTTTCATCTTCCCAGGAGCTATTCCGTGCCATAGTTTCTTCCAAAGCTTTGAGTTATCTCCCACAGCAGACGATGAACCTTGACCCGCACGGCTGCGATCAGAGGCAAATCGTTCTTCCCGAGCAAGGTGATAGGCAGACCGAACAGTGTATGTGCCAAACCGTGAGAAAGGCCACGATACAAAGTCCTCGCCGCCATGTCGGCTGATCGGAACCTGAAGAATCTTAGAACATATATTGTCCGGGAACAAGCTACGAATCAAATCAGCATCCCACGACCTTGAGTCTTCATGAAAAAGGAAATCCACCGTCAGATCAACATCAAGGGGAACTAGGGTTCGAAGAGTCCGAGGAGGAAATCCAGGAATCCAATTATCGGAGAGGATCCTTGTTTTCTTCCCATCGCCAATACCCCAACGAACGCCTTTCTTCAGAAGCTCCATGCCAAATAGAATGCTGCGCCACGTGTATGATGAGGACCGGGGTTTTGGAGCATCCCAGAAGTCACAATCTGGGTAATATCTTGCCTTTAAAACCCTAGCACATAGAGATGTTTGATCCGTTAGAAGGCGCCAACACTGTCGCCCCAACATCGCCTGGTTAAACAGAGATAAGTCCCGAAAGCCCATTCCTCCAAGAGCTTTAGGAGTAGACAGCCACTCCCAAGATCGCCAGTGAAGCTTCCGCTTCCCATTTTCCATCCCCCACCAATGGTTAGCAATTGTTTTACGCATCGAATCACAGTTTGCAACGGGGATCTCGAAACAACTCATCACAAAGGTTGGAATGGCCTGGATAACCGATTTGAGGAGGGTCTCCTTGCCGGCCCTGGACGCCGGCCTATCAGACCACTCATTCAAATGCTTCCACATGCAGCCATGCAGGAAATTGAAAGTACGGGTAGGAGAGCGTCCCACTTCTGTTGGCATGCCCAGATACCGTTCTTGCAAGGCTTCCGAATGTACACCCAACTTCTGCATAACAGCCTCTTTGACAGATACAGGGCAATGATCTCCAAAGAAAATCGATGATTTATCGAGGTTGACCTTCTGGCCCGACCCCTCACAGTATGTCTCTATGGTATTGTGCAAAGCATCTACACTCCTTCTATCAGACCGGGCAAAGAACATGCTGTCATCTGCGAACAGTAAGTGAGATATAGGGGGTCCGAGTCTACCATTACATAAGCCTTGTAGTTCTCCTCGGGCCTCCCGTTGTTGCAGAAGACAAGATAATCCTTCCGTGCATAAAAGAAAGAGGTACGGGCTTATAGGATCCCCTTGTCGAATTCCCCTAGAGGGGATAACAGGATCCGTGAGCTCTCCGTTTACTCGGACTGCATATCTGACCGTCGTGACGCACCTCAAGACAGTATCAATCCATGACTGAGCAAAACCAAGTTTTTGGAGGCAACCCAACAGGTAATTCCACTCGACCCTATCATAAGCCTTCATCATATCCACTTTGAGAGCAAAGAAGGGCTGCTTGGATCTTTGTTTCCTGATTGTGTGGAGACTCTCATAAGCAATCAGTGCATTATCCGTAATTAAACGGCCAGGAACAAATCACTCACAACTGTACCTAAGTTATCTGAAGTCTACGATCAATAAAAATATTCGTAAGAAAAAAAAAAGCTTAGAAAACATGCCAAATAAGAAACACGGCTGATTTCACTTGCGAGAAACCTTTCAAACCATCTCCAAGAAGGTTCCAAACTACAGCCCCTAAAAAAATAATTGGGATCTGGAGGCTTAAAAGGAGGTTTAGTACGACCCTGCCCTGGGCCCCAAAGTAGGGATGATCCAGACTCCCCCTAGGGCTCTCCCTCTATGGCCCCGCTTGACAACTTGGTAAATATTCCCCGCCGGATTAAATGAGGAGCGTGAATCACTATGCACACAAATTCCCGCTGGATTAAAAACGGACCTACTGAGGTGACACGGTTTTTAGGGAGAAAATGGCAAAACGATCGTTTTGGGCTAGATTGAAACGACGAAACAAGCGTGTTTGCTGAGAATGCATCGAAATTAATCGGAACTGTTACATCAGTTTTCGGCTTAAAAACACATTCGCCCTTTTCTAAGTTCATCCTTTTTATTCTCAGTATTTTTACTAAAATTATCTCTGTAACTATTCCCCAATAAATACGGCAACACTGAACTACTCCTTCTCGTGATCCATTAAAAACATGGCAAATTTACAAAGGAGGTTCAACTCAATATAGCTGAATAAAAAATCGACTGCGGTGGCATGTAGTTCTCCGCGGGAAATGTAACAGTGAGATGATACAGGTCCAATGAATATACTACTATATTAAACTGTTATTTTTACATGGTTCTTATTGTGCTTCCGGCCCCGCAGACCACCAACGACGCAGGGTATGAGATAATCAGAAACGACAAGAGACACGATCAGGATGATGTGATCTAAATTTCGTTGATCGCCATGTGCCACCCTATAATACAGAGATATGATGAGCCACTGCAGCGTCACCGCTGCTCTATCAGATCTCTCGCGGATACACTTACTAACCTAGATGGACAACATGAGCTGACAAACATGGTTGTTTTTCTCGTTCGGACCCGGCAAGCTGTAGCCATACACTATGCAAGCAGGAAGTCACAAATTGTAGTGCATTCCTTCTCGATACCTCTCATTCTCATCAAGCATTTCTTCCGAACTTTTCGACAATCCCAGCTAGCTAGCTAGTTTATCGCTCGTGAAATAAGAAGAGTCAATTCTGTATATATAGACGCAATGAACAGAGGAAATCACACGTACGGTGCTTTGGCTTTTAAATAAGTTTGATAGGTAAGATGATAGGGTGCTAATTCATTCAAGAGTACGACTGCATTCTGAAAATATAGATTGTATCAATTACCCATCTTAAATGCTGGTAAACAGGTCTGGAGTTTATTTTTTTCTTACCACATGATATATTGAATTCAGTGCCCCAACCACTATACGCAAAGGCTCAAATCAACACGAGGTGGATGAATTCAAGAGAGAACATTACAGTGAGGAGAAGGTTAAAATCCTGAGAGTGGATTTTCAGAGGAGGTGCTTGGTGAGCACCCTATCCAGACCGTCTATATTGTATCTTTTTTTTTCGAAACGGGGGCAAAAGATTTGCCCGGATCTATTAATTAAGGAGAAGTTTAGCAAGTTTGACAAGCTTACATAGCCAAAACAAGGTTAAACAAAACGAATTACTCTCCCGGAAGTAAATCTCCCAAACGCTTCGCACCCGCTAAAACCCAAAGTCTAGCCTCACTCTTAATTCTATCGAAGACGACATGTGTGGGCGCTTGCTTGTTACGGAAGACTCTTGCATTCCGCTCACACCATATTTCCCAAGTTATGAGAAGAACAAGAGAGGACATAGCCTTGCGGTTGGGAAGGTCCCCGGCCGCCATCTTGACCCACCACTCTTTTATTGTAAGACCGGCCCAAAGGTTGATGTCGACGCCAACTATCCCAAGCCAACTCACGGTGAGGTTCCATATCCGATTGGAGAATCGACACTGCACAAAAAGGTGGGCAACCGATTCAACGCATTGCTTGCAAAGGGGGCAAAAGTCCACAATTAGGCCAACCTCGCTTGGTCAACCGGTCGGCCGTCCAAACTCTATTTTGTGTGACGAGCCAAGCAAAGAACTTGGTTTTCGGTGGGGCCCAAGCTTTCCAAACCGTGGCATAGGTAGAGGACTTGATCAAACCCAAGAATTGCACCTCATATGCGGATTTAGTGGAGTAATGGCCATTGGGGGTAAGTCTCCAAGTGATATCGTCATCTACAAGCTCATTGAGTTGAACGGTGGACAAGAGTGTCCAAAGCTCGAGGAATTGGTTGAAGTGGTGGATGGTGAAGCTCTTTTCAAGATCAATCTTTGCGACCCAAGAGTTGTCATGCAAGGCTTTGGAGACCACCCAATTTTTGCGTTTGGAGATCTCAAAGATAAGCGGGGCCACATCTATAGGTCTCCTCCCATGCAGCCAAGGACCTTGCCAAAACGGTGTTTTGTTGCCATTTCCTAAAGAGATTTCGGTGGCGGTGTAGAAAATATCCATATCCTCTTTCGTGCAAGGGTTGTCGGAACCCGCCCAAATTTTATTGGGGTCTTTCCATTGTAGCCAAGGCCAACGTAGCCGAAGGGCCGTGGCAAGCTTGCTCATGTGAAGAATTCCGAGTCCACCCAATTTCTTGGGGCGGCAAACGGTGTCCCAATTTACTTTGCACTTAGCGCCGGTGGTGGAGTCTTTGGCGGACCAAAGGAAGGCCCTCTGAATCTTGTTGATGAACTTTATGGTGCCAAGAGGGATGTTGAGGGGAGTGAGGTGGTAGATTGCTTGAGAGGCAATGACCGACTTGACCAAGGCGGCTCGACCGGCCGTGGTAATGAGCTTTCCGTTCCAAGTTGGTAATTTCCCGGCGCACTTATCCTCAAGGTGAAGGAAGTCGACTCTTTTTAGGGCCCGGACCGAGAGTGGTAGTCCAAGGTATCTGAGGGGGAAGGAAGCCCGGGTAGCTGGCATACCCTATAGAATGTCATCAAGGTTTACGTCGCCACATCGGATAGGAACAACGCTGCTTTTTTGGAAGTTGGTGCAAAGCCCGGTAACTTCGCCAAAGCTATGGAGGATTGCCTCAAGGTTCTGGATATCATGTTTGAGGGGAGCCACAAAAACCGCAGCGTCGTCCGCATAAAGAGAAGTTCGGAGCACATTGCCCTTTCCCCGAATCTTGTGAAGGAGGCCATGTGCGGATGCAATTTCCAAAATCTGCGAAAGAGGATCAATAGCAAGGACGAAGAGTAGCGGCGAGAGAGGATCCCCTTGGCCCAAGCCCCGTCCATGGCGCATGGGTGCACCGGCCACGCCATTCAAGAGCACCCTCGAGGTTGCGGTGAAGAGAAGTGCGACAATCCAATTGCGAAATCTACTAGGGAACCCTCTTCTTTGTAAAAGGTCGATAATGTAGTCCCACCGGACGGAATCAAATGCCTTGCGGATGTCAAGCTTGAAGAGTAAGGCCGGGGTCTTGTTGCGGTGTAGTCTAGTGGCCAAGTTCTTGACATAGAGGAGATTGTCATGAATACTCCTTTTTTTTATGAAGGCACTTTGAGCATTGGATACAAGCTCGTTCATGAGAGGGCCGAGCCTATTTGCAATCATCTTCGCCACGATCTTAGCAATGGCATGGATCAAACCAATTGGCCGGAAATCGGTGACTTCCTTCGCGCCATCTTTCTTCGGCACCAAGACGATGTTTGCGGAATTAAGCCAATGAAAGTTCTCGGAGTGGAGAGTCTCAAAGAGGTGCACCACCTTCATGATATCGTCCTTGATAATGCCCCAACATCTCTTGAAAAAAGCCCCCGTAAAACCATCCGGTCCCGGCGCCTTGTCACCTGGCATTTGGTTGATAGCGTTGCAAACTTCCTCCTCGGTGAAGGGGTCTCCAAGATGCTCGAAGCTTGGATCAGTGAAGTGTAGACCCGCCCAATTAAAGTCACGTGTACGGGGCGGCCCATGTCCGATGGTCGAGCTAAAGTGGTTGAAGACAATCTCTTCCTTGGCCTCATGATCGGTGACCCATCCATTGTTGTGCTTGAGTCGATATACATGATTTTTGCGCCTCCGCGCGTTGACCCTCATGTGGAAAAATTTGGTGTTTGCATCTCCTTCCTTGATGTTGGCAATCCTAGCACATTGTTTCTTTCTTGATCTCTCAATGACCGCAAGGGTGACTACCCGCTTCTTAAGGCGCGCAAAGAGGTCTAATTCCCCATTGGAGAGCTGCCGACTCTCTTGGGCCTTGTCGAAATGCAAAATGACGAGTAGGGCCGCATGGGTCAAGACTTTGGTGTTGGAGAGTCTATATTGTATCTAGATCTGTGCAAGTTCTTTTTTTTTTCCTCTCAAATAATTTCTCATTTTTTTATCTCTCATACCATACATTGTTTGAACTCAAAAATTTGCAGATCACTTAAACATAACAATTGAGATGTGGGAAATTATTTTGGATTTTTTATGTCATTATCTGTATATGTATTTCAACAATTTATTTTGAATTTAAATAATTTAAATTTAAATTTGCACAAAAAATCCGAAATACTTTCCTCCATCCTATTTGTTATTTTTGAGTGAATTGCAAAAAAAATTAATCAAAACATTATATAATTTGAGAGATAAAAAAGAAAAAATTATAAGGTGCGTGGAGCGCACATGCTCAACCACACTTTTCCCTAAAATCCTGGCGTCCGTATCAAAGTAACTCACACAGAGTACATAACAAAACTAAACAAGGCTAAAACATTACAAGATAGTATATGAATTAAGTCCGGAAAAGCATATCTGAACCCGGGCACAAATACTCCCTTTTTCTGGACCATTCATTTGTGTAAGAGCCTGCAGCTTCGTGGCCCACGTCTGCAGACGTATTCATTTCAATCTCCGAAATTGCCCCTCACTCCCGTATCCATTCGCGAGTAGCTTCCATCCACATTCCACAACACTCAAGCCATCCGCCGCCAGATGTTCCTCGCTGATGAGTACCACGCCCTCCTCCCCTTTACTCCCCCGCTGGCTCCACCAAAAACCACAGCACGGCGTCGCTGGCTGCCAGGACGAGAGCCGCCATCGTCCACTTCAAGCCCGCGCATCGCGACGCTCCCGCGCCGGGCGGAGCTCCTCGCAGCGCTACCGGATAGCGACGCTCCCGCGGCGGGCAGAGCTCCTCGAGGCGCTCCCGGATAGAGACGTTCCCGCGGCGGGCGGAGCTCCTCGCGGCCTCGCTGTGGAGGCGGACGCCGCTGAATTAGTTGCTCCCCTCGACGTGGGCTTCATTCCCTCCCCTGCCGCTCCCTCCCTCGTGTTCGTCGACCCGCCCCGGCAGCTCACCGCCCCGGCGAAGTCCTCCTCGCCGTGAAAGCTGTCTCCTCCCTCAGCGCCATGGCCACAGCCTGCAACAGTACTTTCAATTCTGCTCTTCCCCTAGTACGGCGCGGCGCTCCGCCTTAGCACCCTGTAACACACACGTATTCGTATGATTTCTGCGGGCCCTACCTAGGTGGCACATGTCCCAGCCGGAACGTATGGTCCAGAAAACGAGCTCAGATGAGCTCGGGACCAGAAACGGCTTGCCCA
>NW_025900936.1:0-54063 GCF_022539505.1 Lolium rigidum | reverse complement strand
ATTAATGTCCAAGCTGAAACTTCCACCATGATACATGGCTTTTGTTGGCGGCCCAATGTTCTTCTCTAACAATATGCATACTCAAACCATTTAATCATGGCAAATCTCCCTTACTTCAGACAAGACGAACATGCATAGCAACTCACATGATATTCAACAAAGGTGTAACAGGTTGATGGCGTCCCCAGAAAACATGGTTACCGCTCAACAAGCAACTTATAAGAAATAAGATACATAAGTGACATATTCATTACCACAATAGTTTTTTAGGCTACTTTCCCATGAGCTATGTATTGCAAAGACAAGGAATGAAATTTTTAAAGGTAGCACGCAAGCAATATACTTGGAATGGCAGAAAAATACCACATAGTAGGTTTAAACTGCATGATGCAAGAGCTTAAACCTGATCTACTTGAGAGCTCAAAACAATTGCCAAGTATCAAATTATTCAAGACAATATACCAATTACCACATGAAGCATTTTCTGTTTCCAATCAAATAGCAATGAATGAAGCGGATTTCAACTTTAGCCATAAACATTAAAAGTAAAACTAAGAACACCAGTGTTCAATATGAAAAAGCGGAGCGTGTCTCTCTCCCACACAAGGAATGCTAGGATCCGAATTTATTCAAACACAAACAAAAATAAAAACATACAGACGCTCCAAATAAAGCACATAAGATGTGACGGAATAAAAATATAGTTTCACTAGAGGTGACCTGATAAGTTGTTGATGAAGAAGGGGATGCCTTGGGCATCCCCAAGCTTAGATGTTTGAGTCTTCTTGAAATATGCAGGGATGAACCACGGGGGCATCCCCAAGCTTAGACTTTTCACTCTTCTTGATCATATTATATCATCCTCCTCTCTTGATCCTTGAAAACTTCCTTCACACCAAACTCAAAACAATCTCATTAGAGAGTTAGTGCATAATCAAAAATTCACATGTTCGGAGAGGACACAATCATTCCCAATACTTCGGACATTACCCAAGGCTACTGAAATTTAATGGAGCAAAGAAATCCACTCAAACACAGTAAAAGAGGCAATGTGAAATAAAAGGCAGAATCTGTCAAAACAGTAACGATCCCGTAAAGACGAATTTTTTCGAGGCACTTAACATGCTCAGATGAAGAAGCTAAAATTTAATGAAAGTTGCGTACATATCTGAGGATTACTCATGAATTTTTGCAGATTTTTTAGATTCCCTACAGAGAGATCAACTCAAATTCGTGACAGCTAAAAATCTGTTTCTCGCGAGAAATCCAAATCTAGTATCAACTTTACTATCAAAGACTTTACTTGGCACAACAATGCAATAAAGTAAACATACAAAGGTATTGCTACAGTAGTAACAAGCACATTGACTCAAATATAAAACAAAAATTGCAGAAATAAAATAATGGGTTGTCTCCCATAAGCGCTTTTCTTTAACGCCTTTCAGCTAGGCGCAGAAAGTGTAAATCAAGTATTATCAAGAGAAGAGGCATCAAAATTATTACCACGGGCTTTACGCCTACCCCTCTTACTCTTATTCTTACTCTTTGGTCTAGGGAATACATGACCACATCTGGGTGTAGAGGTAAAATTTAGAGTGCCTTTCCCCACATCTATGGTTGCTCCCAAGAGTTTCAGCAGGGATCTTCCAAGTGTGATTTGTCCTGTCCCTACACATTCAATAACGAGATAATCAGTGGATACCGTTCTTCCAAGAAAGGTTGTGAACACACCTTCAGCTATTCCCTTAGGAATTATAACAGAGTTATCAGTAAGAGTTATTCCTTCTCCACCTTCGATAAGTCCCCAAAGTGTCAAAGATTCATAAATACTTTTAGGCATAAGGCAAAACTCAGACATAATATCACAACGGGCATAAAAGTTTCACCACAAATAGCAACTTTAATAGTAGGGTCCCACATTGAAGGTTCAAAGTTTACTGGAACATAATCAAAATGCTCACGAATCTGACTATACCCTTCTTTTAAACAAGATATATTTGTCTCGAGAGTGTTTAATCTATTATAAATACTAGCAAGAGAAAGATCAAAATTATTAGCTGAGCTAGATGATGCAACCAAATTTTTTATGGCATTAAAAGCTTGATTCCCATCGCAGTGAAGGAAATCTCCTCCCACTACAGCATCAAAGGCATATCTATAGCGAAGAATAAGCCCAAAATAAAAGATACGAAGAAGCAAGCTTAGAGTTATTTTAGGTTCGGTTTTACCATAAGAATCAAAAATTCTAGACCAAGCTTCTTTAAAACTCTCCTCATCCTCTTGTTTAAAAGTAAAGATCAATTCCTCGGGTGACGGAGTAACAAGTACAGGACTAGACATGATAACAAAATAAATTAAATGCAAGTAACTAATTTTTTTTATGTTTTTGATATAAAGAAAGCAAACAAGACAGAAAATAAAATAAAGCAAGACAATAAACAAAGTAAAGAGATTGGGTGTGACAGATTCCCCTTGCAGCGTGTCTTGATCTCCCCGGCAACGGTGCCAGAAATTAGCTTGATGACGCGTGAAGCACACGTCCGTTGGGAACCCCAAGAGGAAGGTGTGATGCGTACAGGAGCAAGTTTCCCTCAGTAAGAAACCAAGGTTATCGAACCGGTAGGAGATGAAGGCCACGTGAAGGTTGTTGGTGAAGGAGTGTAGTGCGGTGCAACACCAGGGATTCCGGTGCCAACGTGGAACCTGCACAACACAATCAAAATACTTTGCCCCAACTTAACAGTGAGGTTGTCAATCTCACCGGCTTGCTGTAAACAAAGTATTAAACGTATGGTGTGGAGAATGATGTTTGTTTGCAAAGAACAACGAGAGAACAATGATTGCAGTAGGTTGTATTTCAGATGTAAAAGAATGGACCGGGGTCCACAGTTCACTAGTGGTGTCTCTCCAATAAGATAAATAGCATGTTGGGTGAAAAAATTACAGCTTGGGCAATTGACAAATAGAGAGGGCATAACAATGCACATATATATCATGATGACTACTATGAGATTTACTTAGGGCATTACGACAAAGAACATAGACCGCTATCCAGACATGCATCTATGCCTAAAAAGTCCACCTTCGGGTTAGCATCCGCACCCCTTCCAAGTATTAAGTTGCAAACAATGGACAATTGCATTAAGTATCGTGCATAATGTAAACAATACAAATATCCATAGACAAAGCATTGATGTTTTATCCCTAGTGGCAACAAGCACATCCACAACCTTAGAACTTTCCGTCACTCGTCCTGCATTCAATGGAGGCATGAATCCACTATCTAGCATAAATACTCCCTCTTGGAATTGCAAGTATCAACTTGGCCAGAGCCTCTACTAGCAACGGAGAGCATGCAAGATCATAAATAACATATATGATAGATCAATAATCAACTTGACATAGTATTCCATATTCATCGGATCCCAACAAACACAACATGTAGCATTACAAATAGATGATCTTGATCATGATAGGCAGCTCACAAGATCTAAACATGATAGCACAAGAGGAGAAGACAACCATCTAGCTACTGCTATGGACCCATAGTCCAAGGATGAACTACTCACGCATCAGTCCGGAGGCGGGCATGGTGATGTAGAGCCCTCCGGTGATGATTCCCCTCCCCGGCAGGGTGCCGGAGGCGATCTTCAGAACCCCCCGAGATAGGGTTGACGGCGGCGGCGTCTCTATAACTTTTCTCGTATCGTGGCTCTCGGTACTAGGGTTTTCGCGACGGAAGGATTATATAGGCGAAAGGGCAGAGCCGGGGGACGATCGAGGGGCCCACCCCATAAGGCGGCGCGGCCAGGGGTGGGGCCACGCCCCCCTATGGTGTGACCGCCTCGTGCCCCCTCTCCGTCTCCTCTTCGGTGTTCTGGAAGGCTCCGTGGAAAATAAGACCGTGGGCTTTTGTTTCGTCCAATTCCGAGAATATTTCATGTGTACGATTTCTGAAACCAAAAACAGCGAGTAAAACAGAACCGGCGCTTCGGCATCTTGTTAATAGGTTAGTGCCGGAAAATGCATCAAAATGATATAAAGTGTATATAAAACATGTGAGTATTGTCATAAAACTAGCATGGAACATAAGTAATTATAGATACGTTTGAGACGTATCAAGCAACCACACTCCTCCAAACGTAGACGTACCTTCTTGCAAAGGAAGGGAACTACGGGAATCAACTCCGTGTCTCCGCGTGCTCCACTCTCGGTTACCTCTATCCTATTATCTCCCCTATATATTGTGTAGCTATATCTTGCTAGTCGTTGACCTTGTCATATAAGGAAATTCACATAGTTGCATATCTAGAGAATTTACCTTTGTGTCAAGCCCAAATTGAAAAAGAACTAAAAATTGGTTAGCACCTATTCACACCCCCCCCTCTAGGTGCGGCATACGATCCTTTCAGATGTGATATGGCCATGATGTGATGATGATTATATTTGATGTATGAGATGTTCATTATTGTATTCTGGCAACCGGTAGGAGCCTAATGGTTGTCTTTAAATTTTTTAAGACATGCGTGTCTATTCATCATGTAATAGCTTTATTTCAAGTAGTTGTTATAGTAGCTATAAGTGATGGACAACCATGAAGCGGCGCCATGGACCTTGGTGCAATGCTGGTGATGATGGAGATCTCGCTCGTGTGCTTTGGAGATGGAGATCAAAAGCACAAGAAGAAAGGCCATATCATATCACATATTATGAATTGCATGTGATGTTAATCCTTTATGCATCTTATCTTGCTTAGATCGTGATGGTAGCTTTATAAGATGATCCCTCCCATTAATATGAAGAAATAAAGTGTTCTCCCCTCGTATGCACCGTTGCTAAAGTTCGTCGTTTTGAAGCATCTCGTGATGATCGGATGTGATAGATTCTACGTTCACATACAACGGGTGTAATCCATGTTGCACACGCGAAAATACTTGGGTTTGCTTGACGAGCCTAGCATGTACAGACATGGCCTCGGAACAAAGGAAACCAAAAGGTTGAACACGAGTCATATGGATGATATGATCAACATGTTGATGCTCACCATTGAAGCTACATCATCTCACGTGATGATCAGATTTGGTGTAGTGGATATGGATCGTGTGCCACTAAACAACTATGAGGGATGTTGTATTAAGTGGGAGTTCATTAGTAATTAGATTAAAACATGAACTAATTATCATGGACATAGTCTGAGTAGTGTTTTGAATTAAATTTGTAGAATTGGCATCCGTTATCTACCATGCGCTAGTCTTGTAATTGAGATAGAAACACTGTTAAATCTGACAAGTAACTTTACGGACTGGTACCGTATTGTTAAAAAATCAAGAAATTATTAAGTCCTATTGCAAACTTTTGGTAAACCTCGCATTGCTGATTCAAAGAGCAATGGTTTCAATTAGTACCTAAAATCATCTTGTCTCCGTGAAACTTGAAGTTCAAATCCGTTTGAAAAGTAAGGAGCTGAAAAGTTATTTTTCAGAAATAAACAAGGTATGAGATATATGTGATATCTAAAACCTTATTGCAAGATGATAGAATATAATTTAGTGAGACTACAAACTCATAAGTTTTATGGGAATGTACGAAGGTTGAAGACGCTAGGTGTCCCGATCCTCCAACTAGTTGGGCACTAACGATATTCGCATGTCCATGAAGTGATCGTCCTTAGTATGCACCGTTGCTAAGACTCGTCGTTTCGAAGCATCACGTGATGATCGGGTGTTATAGATTCTACGTGTGCATACAACGGGTGCATGTACAAACATGGTCTCGGAAAGTCATCATGATTTGATGGATAAAAATTATGAGTGAAATTGTTCATCACATTAAAAAGTTACTAATAGTGAAATCCGTAACACACTTGTCATGTGATGATCAACTTCAAAGAAAGAACCTCAAGGTTATTGATATTTCACCAACAAACCTAGAAGTTAGAGATGTTGAGTGTTTTCTGAAATAAGAGGAAAATCGAAAGGGAAACTACAAAAGTTTTTGGTAGAAAGAAAGAAAAGACTAGAAAGTCTAGCTCAGGTGTATATAGATGATATACATGTTATAGATGTATTCTTTGATTAGTCACATTATGAAATTCTTGGGTATTTGTATCATATTAGTTGGTATGAGATGTCATACAACACAACGCAATACAAGAATACAATGGCCTAAGTGACTGACAAGGAATGTGGTAATGATGCACGTCTGGAACAAATATAAAGTGTTATTATGTTCGTCGTGGGCATTCTACCTAGCCCTTCATATTATAATAAATAACTTTATAATTGTTATTTTGTTCTAGTCAAATAAAAACAATGAGTTGTTCAAATTATGACTGTGCTCCATGTACGATGGAGAAGTTATTATAAATCTTAATGGTGAAACACACATGCATAACACTGACGCTAAAATGCCATAAGGCAAATGATGAGAATTCCACTTATTTGTGGAGCCGCCATTTAGGTCATGTTATAAAGGAACACGTGAAGGAACTCCATGCAAATTGATTTTTGGAGTCATTCGATTTTTGAATCGTTCGGCGCTTGCAATCTCTTCTAAATAGAATGACTGAAATACCGTTCATAGGCCAAGAGTTGAACGGTTAACTAGCTTAGTGGAAACATGCATGATGATGTATATGGTTCTTAGGCATAGTTGTGTGCGGAAGATTCCTCTACTTCATGAAAACTTCCAACAATGAATTGAGTGTATATTTAAGAATATATTCAATAAGGAAGAAGTTTGAAACATTTGAATAGATTCAAATAAATTTCAGCATGAAGTCGAAATCATCGTAATAGAAAAGTCAAATATCTATGATTGGATCATGGTGGAAATATTTGAATTACGAGTTTTAGTGAACATCTAAGAGAGTTATGAAATTGTTTTACAACTCACGTTTCTTGGAGTATCATAGTGACGATGGAGTATCCGAGAGACGTATCCAAACATTGTTGGGTTAATGAGGAGATAAAATAAAATGATGCCATTATATTTTTGTGGATTATGCTTTAGAAACTACCGCTTTTACACTAACTAGAGCATCGTCATAATCCGTTGAAATGACACCATACAAGTTATGGCATGGGTATAAACCCTAATAGTCCTTTCTTAAATTTTGGTATGCGTAGCATAAGTAAATGAGTTTACAACCAAATCCGGATGAATGTCTTTGTTGTTGTCCCAGAGAATAAATTGGGAATTATTTCCACTATGAAGTCAAAGACAAACGTGTTTGTTAATGTTACTTGCTTATTTCCAAGAAATTGTTTTCTAGCGAAGTATTTGACTGGGAGGACAATGGAACTTGATAAGGTTCATGAACCTGAGCATGATGATCAGAGTAGCGCAACATCAGAAATGGTTCCGGAAGCGGCTACGACGATCATGGCTCCCATGTCTACAAGTGTGATAGTCATGGAGATCAAAGTACCTATTGAACCTTATAGATGTGGTTTACTTTGTGATCAAATAAATGATTTGTGGACAAAGGATTGATTTTGAACAATGATAAACCAACTACATACAAAGAAGTTATGATGGGCCCTGACTCCGTTAAAATGGCTATGCGCCATGAAATCCAAGATAGGTGAATACTTTTTCAAAGTAAATGGATCTATAAAATTGATGGACTTGGATGGAATATCCTTGAAGAAGCTCGACTTATCAAAAAATTGTTTACGACAAAGTTCAAAGAGTTGACTACGATAAGATTAGATCTTCCATAGCGATGCTTATAGTCTATGTGGATTATTCTAGTAATTGATGCGTGTAGTTGACACGTCCGTTGGGAACCCCAAGAGGAAGGTGTGATGCGCACAGTAGCAAGTTTCCCTCAGTAAGAAACCAAGGTTTAATCGAACCAGTAGGAGTCAAGAAGCACATTGAAGGTTGATGGTGGCGGAGTGTAGTGCGGCGCAACACCAGGGATTCCGGCGCCAACGTGGAACCTGCACAACACAATCACAGAACTTTGCCCCAACGTAACAGTGAGGTTGTCAATCTCACCGGCTTGTTGTAAACAAAGGATTAAACGTATAGTGTGGACGATGATGGTTGTTTGCGAAGAACAGTAAAGAACAATTGCAGCAGATTGTATTTCAGATGTAAAGAATAGGACCGGGGTCCACAGATCACTAGCGGTGTCTCTCCCATAAGATAGCAGATGTTGGGTGAACAAATTACAGTTGGGCAATTGACAAATAAAGAAGGCATAACAATGCACATACATATATCATGATGAGTACTATGAGATTTAATCGGGGCATTACGACAAAGTACATAGACCGCTATCCAGCATGCATCTATGCCTAAAAAGTCCACCTTCGAGGTTATCATCCGAACCCCCTCCGGTATTAAGTTGTAAACAACGGACAATTGCATTAAGTATGGTGCGTAATGTAATCAACACAAATATCCTTAGACAAAGCATCGATGTTTTATCCCTAGTAGTAACAAGACATCCACAACCTTAGAACTTTCTCGTCACTCGTCCCAGCATTTAATGGAGGCATGAACTCACTATCAAGCATAAATACTCCCTCTTGGAGTCACAAGTATCAACTTGGCCGAGCCTCTACTAGCAACGGAGAGCATGCAAGAACATAAATAACATATATGATAGATTGATAATCAACTTGACATAGTATTCAATATTCATCGGATCCCAACAAACACAACATGAAGGATTACAAATAGATGATCTTGATCATGATAGGCAGCTCACAAGATCTAACATGATAGCACAATGGGGAGAAGACGACCATCTAGCTACTGCTATGGACCCATAGTCCATGGGTGAACTACTCACACATCGATCCGGAGGCGATCATGGCGATGAAGAGACCTCCGGGAGATGATTCCCCTCTCCGGCAGGGTGCCGGAGGCGATCTCCTGAATCCCCCGAGATGGGATTGGCGGCGGCGGCGTCTCTGGAAGGTTTTCCGTATCGTGGCTCTCGGTACTGGGGGTTTCGCGACGAAGACCTTAAGTAGGCGGAAGGGAAAGTCAAGAGGCGCCACGGGGGCCCCACACAACAGGCCGGCGCGGCCAAGGGCCAGGCCGCGCCGCCCTAGTGTGGCATCGCCTCGTGGCCCCACTTTGTAAGTCCTCCGGTCTTCTGGAAGCTTCGTGGAAAAATAGGCCCCTCGGCGTTGATTTCGTTCAATTCCGAGAATATTTCCTTACTAGGATTTCTGAAACCAAAAACAGCAGAAAACAAGAATCGACTCTTCGGCATCTCGTCAATAGGTTAGTGCCGGAAAATGCATAAATATGACATATAATGTGTATAAAACATGTGAGTATCATCATAAAAGTAGCATGGAACATAAGAAATTATAGATACGTTTGAGACGTATCAAGCATCCCCAAGCTTAGTTCCTACTCACCCTCGAGTAGGTAAACGATAACAAAGATAATTTCTGAAGTGACATGCTATCATAATCTTGATCATACTATTGTAAAGCATATGAGATGAATGCAGCGATTCCAAGCAATGATGAAGATAATGAGTAAACTAATGAATCATATAACAAAGACTTTTCATGAATAATACTTTCAAGACAAGCATCAATAAGACTTGCATAAGAGTTACTCATAAAGCAATAAATTCAAAGTAAAGGCATTGAAGCAACACAAAGGAAGATATAAGTTTCAGCGGTTGCTTTCAACTTCAACATGTATATCTCATGGATAATTGTCAACACAAAGCAATATAACAAGTGCAATAAGTAAACATGTAAGAATCAATGCACACAGTTGATACAAGTGGTTGCTTCTAAGATAGAAGGAATAGGTAAACTGACTCAACAATAAAGTAGAAGATAGGCCCTTCGCAGAGGGAAGCATTGGTTACTATATTTGTGCTAGAGCTTTTCATTTTGAAAACAAGAAACAATTTTGTCAACGGTAGTAATAAAGCATATGTGTTATGTATAAGATATCTTATAAGTTGCAAGCCTCATGCATAGTATACTAATAGTGCCCGCACCTTGTCCTAATTAGCTTGGATTAACACGGATTATCATAGCATAGCATATGTTTCAACCAAGTGTCACAAAGGGGTACCTCTATGCCGCCTGTACAAAGGTCTAAGGAGAAAGCTCGCATTGGATTTCTCGCTTTTGATTATTCTCAACTTAGACATCCATACCGGGACAACATAGACAACCGATAATGGACTCCTCTTTAATGCATAAGCATTCAACAACGGTTAATATTCTCATAAGAGATTGAGGATTAATTGTCCAAACTGAAACTTCCACCATGAATCATGGCTTTAGTTAGCGGCCCAATGTTCTTCTCTAACAGTATGCATACTCAAACCATTTGATTGTGAGAACCACCCTTACTTCAGACAAGACGAACATGCATAGCAACTCACATGATATTCAACAAAGGTGTAGAAGTTGATGGCGTCCCCAGAAACATGGTTACCGCTCAACAAGCAACTTATTAAGAAATAAGACACATAAGTACATATTCTTCACCACGATAGTTTTTAAGGCTATTTGTCCCATGAGCTATATATTGCAAAGGCAAAGAATAGAAATTTTAAAGGTAGCACTCAAGTAATTTACTTTGGAATGGCGGAGAAATACCATGTGGTAGGTAGGTATGGTGGACACAAATGGCATGGTTATTGGCTCAAGGATTTGGATGCATGAGAAGAATTCCTCTCGATACAAGGCTAGGCTAGCAAGGTTGTTTGAAGCAAACTCAAGTATAAAAGGTGCAGCAAAGCTCACATATGAACATATTGTAACTATTATAAGACTTTACATTGTCTCCTTGTTGTTCAAACACCTCAACCAGAAAATATCTAGACTCTAGAGATCAATCATGCAAACCAAATTTTTAACAAGCTCTATGTAGTTATTCATTAATGAGTACAAGGTACATGATGCAAGAGCTTAAACATGATCTATATGAGCACAACAATTGCCAAGTATCACATTATTCAAGACATTAAACCATTTACCACATGCGGCATTTTCCGTTTCCAACCATATAACAATGAATGAAATAGTTCAACTTTCGCAATGAACATTAAAGATAAAGCTAAGAACATATGTGTTCATACGAAACAGCGGAGCGTGTCTCTCTCCCAAACAAAGAATGCTAGGATCCGATTTATTCAAACAAAAACAAAAATAAAAACAAACAGACGCTCCAAGTAAAGCACATAAGATGTGACGGAATAAAAATATAGTTTCACTAGAGGAACCTGATAAGTTGTCGATGAAGAAGGGATGCCTTGGGCAACCCCAAGCTTAGACGCTTGAGTCTTCTTAAAATATGCAGGGATGAACCACGGGGGCATCCCCAAGCTTTGACCTTTCACTCTTCTTGATCATATTGTATCATCCTCCTCTCTTGACCCTTGAAAACTTCCTCCACACCAAACTCGAAACAAACTCATTAGAGGGTTAGTGCATAATAATAAAATTCACATGTTCAGAGGTTACATAATCATTCTTAACATTTCTGGACATTGCACAAAGCTACTGGACGTTAATGGAACAAAGAAATCCATCCAACACAGCAAAAGAGGCAATGCGAAATAAAAGGCAGAATCTGTCAAAACAGAACAGTCCGTAAAGACGAATTTTATTGAGGCACCAGACTTGCTCAAATTAAAATGCCCAAATTGAGTGAAAGTTGCGTACATATCTGTGGATCACGCACGTAAATTGGCAGATTTTTCTGAGCTACCTACAGAGAGGCAGGTCGAAATTCGTGACAGCAAGAAATCTGTTTCTGCGCAGTAATCCAAATCTAGTATTGACTTTACTATCAAAGACTTTACTTGGCAAAACAATGCAATAAAATAAAGATAAGGAGAGGTTGCTACAGTAATAACAACTTCCAAGACTCAAATATAAAATAAAGTGCGAAGTAAAATAATGGGTTGTCTCCCATAAGCGCTTTCTTTAACGCCTTTCAGCTAGGCGCAGAAAGTGTGAATCAAGTATTGTCAAGAGACGAAGCATCAACATCAATAGGTATCTTAGATGCTCCCCCATCCGTAGTGGTGCTAAGGGCTTTGTCAATTTTAGGCCTATAATAGTTTTTTGGTTTAGCCACTTTAGAGACATACATAAACTTTTGCTCCTTACCCACATAAGCTTTCCCCTTAAACTTAAGAGAAGAAAAAGTTGAACCCAAGGTTCCCATAGCTTCTTCAAGTTCACTAATCCTATGGGTTCGATTATCATGAGTAGCACAAGTTTCTAAAACAGAAATTCTCTCATTAATTCCACCTAGAGATTTATCAAGTTTATCAGTGCTATTAAGTAATATTCCCAATTTAGTCTCAATACTTGGAAATTCTTTTTCTATGGCTTCCAACTTTTTCATGACATCTTCAAGAGAGATTTCAATTTTAGCTTCATTAACAGGTGGTATTCCAACTAGACTCTCAATAATGCAACTAGCTTCTAAAGCCGGAGTGCCTAGGAAATTACCTCCCGCAAGAGTATCAAGAACATACATATTCCAGCTAGAGATACCAACATAAAAGTTCCTAAGTAGTATAATAGTGGAGTGTTTCTTAATGCACCTATGATGAGCATCACTAATTCTATACCAAGCATCTTTAAAACTTTCTCCTCCTTGTTGCTTAAAGGAACGAACTTCAACTTCCGGATTACTCATTTTTAGCAATAGTAAATAAAGCAAACTAAATAAAGTAAATGCAAGTAACTAATTTTTTTGTGTTTTCAATATAGAGAACAAGACAGTAAATAAAGTAAAGATAGCAACTAATTTTTTTGTGTTTTGATATAATGCAGCAAACAAAGCAGTAAATAAAGTAAAAATAAAGCAAGACAAAAACAAAGTAAAGAGATTGGAAGTGGAGACTCCCCTTGCAGCGTGTCTTGATCTCCCCGGCAACGGCGCCAGAAATTTGCTGGCAATTGCCGTGGGAGTTGGAAATCTTTGTGGTGTAACTTTTCTTCGTTCCCCGGCAACGGCGCCAGAAATTTGCTTGATGCGTTTAGTTGACACGTCCGTTGGGAACCCCAGGAGGAAGGTGTGATGCGCACAGTAGCAAGTTTCCCTCAGTAAGAAACCAAGGTTTAATCGAACCAGTAGGAGTCAAGAAGCACATTGAAGGTTGATGGTGGCGGAGTGTAGTGCGGCGCAACACCAGGGATTCCGGCGCCAACGTGGAACCTGCACAACACAATCACGTAACTTTGCCCCAACGTAACAATGAGGTTGTCAATCTCACCGGCTTGCTCGTAAACAAAGGATTAAACGTATAGTGTGGATGATGATGGTTGTTTGCGAAGAACGAGTAAAGAACAATTGCAGCAGATTGTATTTCGGATGTAAAGAATAGGACCGGGGTCCACAGATCACTAGCGGTGTCTCTCCCATAAGATAGCGAGATGTTGGGTGAACAAATTACGGTTGGGCAATTAACAAATAAAGAAGGCATAACAATGCACATACATATATCATGATGAGTACTATGAGATTTAATCGGGGCATTACGACAAAGTACATAGACCGCTATCCAAGCATGCATCTATGCCTAAAAAGTCCACCTTCGAGGTTATCATCCGATCCCCTCCGAGTATTAAGTTGTAAACAACGGACAATTGCATTAAGTATGGTGCGTAATGTAATCAACACAAATATCCTTAGACAAAGCATCGATGTTTTATCCCTAGTAGCAACAACACATCCACAACCTTAGAACTTTCCGTCATCGTCCTGCATTTAATGGAGGCATGAACCCACTATCGAGCATAAATACCCCCTCTTGGAGTCACAAGTATCAACTTGGCCGAGCCTCTACTAGCAACGGAGAGCATGCAAGAACATAAATAACATATATGATAGATTGATAATCAACTTGACATAGTATTCAATATTCATCGGATCCCAACAAACACAACATGAAGGATTACAAATAGATGATCTTGATCATGATAGGCAGCTCACAAGATCTAACATGATAGCACAATGGGGAGAAGACGACCATCTAGCTATCGCTATGGACCCATAGTCCGAGGGTGAACTACTCACACATCGATCCGGAGGCGATCATGGCGATGAAGAGACCTCCGGGAGATGATTCCCCTCTCCGGCAGGGTGCCAGAGGCAATCTCCTGAATCCCCCGAGATGGGATTGGCGGCGGCGTCTCTGGAAGGTTTTCCGTATAGTGGCTCTCGGTACTGGGGGTTTCGCGACGAAGACCTTAAGTAGGCGGAAGGGCAAGTCAAGAGGCGCCACGGGGGCCCCACACAACAGGCCGGCGCGGCCAAGGGCCAGGCCGCGCCGCCCTAGTGTGGCATCGCCTCGTGGCCCCACTTCGTAAGTCCTCCGGTCTTCTGGAAGCTTCGTGGAAAAATAGGCCCCTGGGCGTTGATTTCGTCCAATTCCGAGAATATTTCCTTACTAGAATTTCTGAAACCAAAAACAGCAGAAAACAACAACTAGCTCTTCGGCATCTCGTCAATAGGTTAGTGCCGGAAAATGCATAAATATGACATATAATGTGTATAAAACATGTGAGTATCATCATAAAAGTAGCATGGAACAAAAGAAATTATAGATACGTTTGAGACGTATCAGTAATCGCTACATATTCTTTTATGAGATATGATATTAGGATGGCAGAAATACAATCCTTACCAGAAGTATGTATAAAGGATGTATACTAGATACAAACCAAGAGTTTTGCTAGTCCGTGGAATACTAGATAGGTATACAAACTTCACTGGATGAAGTAAGTATCACGGAGTTGGAATCTTCACCGGATGAAATAATCAAAGAGTTTTGATTTCATCAGAAATGATGAAGATGTTTGCATTTGCAAGAAATTAAGTGGGAGCGCTGAGACATAGTTATTATATTATATGTGGATGACATATCATTGATTATAAATGATGTAATTATATACTTGATGTGATTAAAAGGTTTCATTGAGAATTAACTTCAATGAAAGGATATGGACTGAAACATATTTAGCGTCAAGATCTATGAAGATAGATTGAAACGCATAATAAATTTAAGTCAAAGTACATAGAATTAATATTGAAGTAGTTCAATATAAAAAAATATTAAGAAGGTGTTCTTTTCCATGTAAAGATTTAACAAGACTTGAGTGTATTTGACACTCAATGAGTAAAAACACATGAGTGATTTTAGATCATGAACAATATGTACACAATCAGATGTCATGTGCTCTAAAGAGTTAGGAGCAAATATCAGAATGATCTATGTGATGATCATTGGACAACAGTAAGAATATCCTTGAGTACTTTGGAAGAGCCAAGGATATATAGTTTTGTATGAGGCAATGACAAACAAATCGATGTAAGGCGTTGCACCGATATTAGTTTGGTCACATATAAAAATAAATTTGAATCTCAATTAGGCTAAGTGTTCATTAAAAGGTAGCACAATAAGCTAGAAGAAGTCTATGCTAGATTTAGATGAGTTCTAAATATTGTGACGGATTCTACAAATGAAGGCAGAGTGTGTCATTGTTTTGACAATGACCGAGAGTGTTTGAGTCAAGGAGTTCGTTGAGAATTTGGTGTAGTTCCGATAGTGTCAGAACTTTGAAGCTATATTGTGTGTGACAATATTAGTGACATATTTCAGACCGCGGAATTAAGGTTCCACCAGAAGACTGAACATAATGCCGACACATTTGGAAAATGAGTGATGCGTGGAGACGCAAATGAATTGCAAAATACATACATGTCTGAGCATGTCAGATTCGTTGACTAAAACCTCTCCTGTGAGCAAAACATGATAAGCACCAGAAGGCCAAGATGTTATATCTTTACAAATGTAAACTAGATTATCGACTCTAGTGCAAGTGGGAGACTGTTGGAGATATGCCCAAGAGGCAATAATAAAATGGTTATTATTATATTTGTGTTTATGATAAATGTTTACATCCCATGCTATAATTGTATTAACCGAAACATTGATACATGTGTGTTATGTAAACAACAAGGAGTCCCTAGTAAGCCTCTTGTATAACTAGCTTGTTGATTAGTAGATGATCATGTTTTCGTGACCATGAACATTGGATGTTGTTAATAATAAGGTTATGGCATTGGGTGAATGATATAATGGACACACACCCAAATAAGCATAGCATAAGATCAAGTCATGTAGTTCATAAGATCATGTAAATCACTTACACCGGAAGGGTACTTTGATTACATAATACACCACTGCGTAAATGGGTGGTTATAAAGGTGGGATTAAGTATTCGGAAAGTGTGAGTTGAGGCATATGGATCAAGAGTGGGATTTGTCCATCCCGATGACGGATAGATATACTATGCGCCCTCTCGGTGGAATGTTGTCTAATTAGCTTGCAAGCATGTGACAAGGTCACAAGAGATGACATACCACGGTACGAGTAAATAGTACTTGTCGGTAACGAGGTTGAACTAGGTATGGAGATACCGATGATCGAACCTCGAACAAGTAAAGTATCGCGTGACAAAGGGAATCGGTATCGTATGTTAATGGTTCAATCGATCGCTGAGTTATTGCTGAATGTGTGGGATCCATTATGGATCTCCAGGTCCTGCTATTGGTTATTGGTCGGAGACGAGTCTCGATCATATCCGCATAGTTCACGAACCGTAGGGTGACGCGCTTAAGGTTCGATGTTGTATAGTAGCTTCGGAATATGAGATGGAGACCGAATGTTGTTCGGTGTCTCGGATCACGAGGAGGTCCGGAATGGTCCGAAGAATAAGATTCATAAAAGGGAAGTTATTTTCCGAGGTTCGAAAAAAGTTTTGGTGTTTGACCGAAGCTTCTAGAAGGTTCTAGAGGGCCACCGGTGGGCCCACCACCCCGGGAGGGGCCACATGGGCCAAGGGAGTGCAGCCTGGCCTAATGGGCCAGGGGCACCAAGCCCTCAAGGCCCAGCCGGCCAGCCCCCCTATGGATAAGATCAAATCCAGGAGGATAAGATCAAATCCCTAAAATCGAGGGAGCAATTTTAGAAGGGGAAGCAAACTTGGAAGGGGATGATTTCTGCCCCCCCCCCCCACCTTCCTTCCGTGCGCTGGTGGGGCCCAAGGGGTGCCTTGGCCTTACCCTCCCTCTATAAATAGAGGAGAGGGGCAGCCGCCCCCTTCCCCCTACACACCAAAGTCTGCCGCCCCCTCTCTCCTCCACCGCAAGTCTACTCCGGCTTGGCGAAGCCCTGCAGCTTTTCTCGTCCACCACCACCACCACGCCGTCGTGCTGCTGGGATTCCGAGGAGAGCTACCACATCTCCGCTGCCCGCTGGAATGGGGAGAGGATGGACATCATCGACACCGTACGCACGACCGAGTACGGAAGTGCTGCCGGATTGCAGCACGGGACGATCAACTACATCAACAACGAGATCTGATCTCGTAAGGCTTTGGATCTTCGAGGGTTAGTCTCTCATACATCTCGTTGCTTAGATCTTCATATATTAGATCTTGCTTCTTCCTAGATTGAATCTTGGTTTTTATTTATGTTCACGGTAGAAATCTTTTGTTTTACATGCAATGAACCCATCATCTTCCCCCAAGAAAAGAATCAACAAGAAGATATCAAGCAACCCCAAGGCCACTCTTTTTTCGAGAATACACCCTGGTTAATCATATAGAAGAAAGGTGCCGATACAACGCCAAGAAGGCTACAACTCCACAAACACACCACACATAAACAATACAACGCCAAGAAACAACTCCACGCACACACTACACACCACACTACCCCAACTCCCAAGGCCACTCTCAGGTCTCTAAGGGAAAGCCACTTCAGGAGTGTTTGTGTTTCCACAGAAGTACAGACTTCTCGAACATGTACTGACACTCCAAATCCAGTAATGAAGGCTTCGCCCTTCTCAAGTTAAGTGTAGAAGCAAAATCCGCTAAGCAAGAAACCAGTGATCCCACAACATCAGAGTAGGCACCTCAAAAGAAATGTGAGATTATATGGAGATTATCACGTTGTCTCCACTTGATAATTTGATGGAGCTTCCTTCAGCTAGGCATGTTGTACTCTCTCCCTTCCATAATTCTTAGCCTTGTTTTACTTTAAATTTAAACTAGAACCAACAAGAATTATAAAACAGAGGGAGTAAATTTTGTCCCATATATTTGACTAAGAAGAATGTTGCCTAGTAAAATAATGGAAAACCAGATTAAAAAAACAATTATAAATGCTCACAGCTGCTGTCATGGAACAATTGAACTAACGATGGTTCTGATTGAAGTCAATTAAATCCGAAGGGAGGGAGCACCAACCTAGGCTCCAGGCACACAATGCCGGGAAGAGAGGGGCCATCGAGGATGACTACGGACAACTTGAGGTTGGTTTTATGCCTGCTTGTACTAAGATGGGCCTGCTGGTTTCACTGTCAAGCCAAAGATGATACATACTCACTATTTGGCAAGAATATGATGGTTGCGTTTGGTTTATTGCAAACAATGGTTTGTTTGCGTGCCTAAATTCGGCACCCAACAGACACCACGCCTTAAGTTGGTAATCCACTCGGTAGCGACTCATCACACCTTATCGTCTACATTCTAATGAAATGTCATAAGGAACGGTAGGCAAACCAAGCTTGTGTCCAGAAACGAATCATCCTGGTTGACCAAATACTGTGATGACAAGTCGTTGTAGATGATGGGTTCGGAGTGGAGAAAGTACATGGTAGATGACATTCATCGGAGCACAGCTGAGAGTAAAGTCCATTGGCGTCAACAAATTAACAAGTTGAAGATCGGCATTGGTAGACAATCTCTTGGTGTAATCAACCATCCAAGGTTTGGATAATTTGATCCGTACCATTCCGTTGTCAAAGTGGATTTTGTGAACTAGAAGTACCATTTCATAAGACCATCGAGGGAGAGGTGATTATGGCTGAAGAGTGTAGCAAACTTGAACCAGACTCATCTTCGGACGTTCTTGTCAATTGGACAAAGTAAATAGATATCTTCAGCAGGGCACAGCTGAGAGAAGATTTGTAAGCAAAAAATGGTTTTTCCTCAGGATCAATCGGTTGAGAAAGAGGTGATCGAGGCAGAAGAGTTGAGTAACACCATGCTCACATTCTGACATTCCTAGTATTGAGTAAGCAAACAAATCAGAAAGAATCTGGAGAACATGGCAATGACTAACCAACAATAACAAGAGGACTCAAACAACCAACAGAGACAACACCATTAAACAAGGCTAAACAGTAATTAACATTAAGCTGCCTGCCATGGCACACCAGACATTGACAAAGGGCGCATTCCACTACGTTCTTCTGCTCCCTCCTCTTTTGGAGCCTTCCCTAACACACACACGCACACACACGTACTGGGCCGACGAAGATAACTTACAGGGCGACGATCACGCTAACCAACAGCAGCAGTCTGCATTTGGCTGCTCTTTTCTTGGGTCATTTCTACTTGGTAGTAATATACAAAGGGACACCACTGCTACTGACACTAGAAGGAACTTGAAGAAATACCACACGGTGGCAGCAGGCAGGCAGGCAGGAGCGACTTCTTGAAGCTTGCAGCCTAGCCGCGAGGCTGGTGGATGAAGCGGGGTGCGGCTCCGCCCCTCGGGCTCGGGCTGCCGGCGTACTTGGTGGCCTTCTCGGTGTACCTCGGCTTCTCCGGGAACCCCTTGGGTGCGTCGCCACCCTTCGGAGACACCAGGGCCTTGAGCACAGCATCTGCGGATAGAGAAAAGGGACACGCTTGATTAGCTCGCTGCAACTCTTGTTCAGTGTTATGTGAGGGGTGAAACGTGTGAGGATAGTGGGTGTGGTTCGTAGCGTACCAGTGGTGAGTGTCACGGTTGGGCGCGCGGCCTGGGGGGTGGTGGAGGTGGTGTTGCCGTAGAAGAGGCCGTCCTGGTCATCGTCGTCGATGGCGTCGGGGAGGAGGAGGCCGTTGAAGTCGTCGTCGTCGTGGTCGGCGGTCTCGAAGGCGTTGAGGGAGTCGGCCATGTCGTCGAGCTGCTGGTGCTCGTGGTACCAGTGTTCGCGGAACCAGGCGGTGGACTTGACGAGGTCCCACCACTGCGGGGAGAAGTCCTCGACCTGCTGGATCGCCGCCGGCACGAAGAGCGGGGCGTCCGGGTTCAGCTTCAGCGACGAGGCGACCATGGCGCTCATGGTTCTCCTTCCTTCCTTCCTGGCCAGATCGAAAACCACGGCGGAGATCAGTGACAGGACGGCAGAATCAAATCGCAGAAGTAACCGCATCCATTCTTTAGATCAAAGCACCGGTAAAAGAATACTAAATCCCAGATCAAAAGGAACCGCAAGAATCTTCCCGGGCCCGAAAGGTTAACCCTAGATCTAGAGTCCAGATGAAGAAAATCGACCGCGGTTACCAACAGATCTACTCGAGGGAGCACGGGACAAGGGATCTGAGCAAGCGGATGAGATGGTTTCCTGGAATCGATCGATCTCTGTGCTTACCTTTCGCGTGTTTTCTCCGGTGATGGATTGGGGATCGGCGCGGCGAAGTGGGGGATCTGGATAGTGGAGTGAGTGGGGGAGGTGGGGGAAGAAGGAGGATTTATAGGAGAGCGGGTTGGAGAGGAAGGTGCGACCGGGCCTCCGTTTCGTTGCTGGTGCCGGCGCTGGCTGGGTCGGACGCAGCTTCCGGTGGGTCGTGCGATATCCGACGAAATTGCTGTGGTTTCTCACGCGCAACGCAAGAGTGGACCGTGGACCGACGGCCACACCGTCGGATCGGTGCACACACGGCGCGCACACGCACGATCATGTCGTGTATCTAGCGATCCAAGCTCACCGGGTTGACTTGCCATTTTCAGTCGCCATGTCTCGGCCGACCTGTTGATAATAAGATACTAATATGTGCATATAACAACCTGCAAATTTGTTACTTGTGTAAATTTGGATGTTTATATGTTGCATGTAACAACAACCGTGAAAATTTAGACACTCATTTTTCCAACAGCGTGCTTCTTACTCCCTCCGTCCAAGTAAACATGTGTTATAGTTGTCTAAATTTAGATATATCTTATTACTATTTTGTGTCTTGATATATTCTAACCTAGACAAATTTAGGACACATTTAGAGCTAGGCATTGACCCATAACCTCTGTTTTCCTCTCTCCAACATACAAGACTTTGGAGCTGTCCACTGACCCTATCCTGCGCAAATTATGAGTTTCCAAAAACCCCAGAAAATTCAACTCAAAATATTGGAAATTATGGAGGTACTACTATGTATGCGAAAGCTTCATCGACATTTCTACATGTGCAATGGTTGATAAGACAAACTAATCTTATATATTGCATGTGACATAGGCATCCCCAATGGGCCTGCCGAAGATAGTACCCGGGGTTTACTGAAGGCCCACTACTCGAAGAATAAGAAGATTCGGAAGCCCAAGATATTATTAAGGAAAGCTAGAGTTGTAATAGGAAGCATTATTTGTAATCTTACGGGAGGAGTTAGAAACCCTCCCGGACTCGGTAACTTGACAATACGAATCCCTCGGCTCCACCTCCTATATAAGGGGGAGTCGAGGGACGAAGAGATCATCGAATCATTGTTTCTCAAACCCTAGTTTCTTAATCGTCGAGTACTTTTCGGCTGAAACCTTCGAGATCTACTTGCCCTCTACTTCCAACTAAACCCTAGTCTACAACCCGTAGGCATTGATAAGTTAATCCCTTATCAGCATGTGATTGGAGAATGTAAAACAACATGTTACACAATGAATTGTCTCTTATTAACATTATCCCTTATAACTATGGTTTGCATGCTCCTTAAATTACGACATGGTTACAAAATAAACTAGAAATCAATGTCTAGGATAAGACCTCTTGTAAATTGAGAACAAAGTCTTATCTTCCTTGCTAAGAGATGATCTCTTAGTTAAGAGAATACAACCATCTTTTTTCATATATATGTCCTCCAACTCAGCAATCGTCATATGTGGCATCGCTAAGATTAAACCATTGTACGTGCCTTTATATATACCTAAAAAGAGAAAGATAAAAGTGGAGATAAGCCAGAAATGTATATAATGGAACTTTGTATATGTAGAACACATCTATCTCTCATAATATCTTTTAGTACTTTAAATTTCGAACTCACTTGTAAGCACGGTACGGAAGCCGGACCTTCAAATGGCTCATGGGCTCCTGGATCTCTTTTTATATAAAAAAAAATCGGAAAGACCCTCGCCACTCCTCCCAAGCACATTCAAATCTCATGTCCACATCGGAACAACTCTTACCACTCCTTGCTCTAGATTTCCAAATTGCACAATTGTTGACTCGTTTGTTTCTAGATAGTTGCCAAAATACATCATATTTTTTCACATATAATGATTGCTCCTTCTATGAACGGATCTTCCAGACTTGTCTAAATACGTATGGATATATGTGTGTCTAGACAAATCTACAACATTCCTTTTCGGATGAACGGAATACTATTTTACTTATAGATTAAAATTTTGTTCTTCCTCGGATTGGTTACTTAATGGTTTGTATGTCAATACATATGGCTATCTAATATACTCCCTTTTTTTCGTTGATGTTGACCATTCATACACGAGCAAAAAACTTGTCGAAAATGTGAGCTATCAATATTTTTTGGGGAGAGACTTGTATAGGATCACTCCATTAGGTAGGATCATAGGATCAACCTAGAAAAAACATACTTTAAACATGCGAAAAAATCTGAAAATAATAAACAACATGCATATATATTGTATCTACAACTGCAAAAAAATTCAGCTTAAAATCTGATCTACACTTGGAGAAACAAAAAAGATAAATTCTATTGTGAATAGTGTTAGATCTGATTGACTAGTATTTCACACTATTCACAGCCAGATTTATCTTTTTTGTCTCTCTAAATGTATGTCGAATTTGAAGTTGTAAATTTTTGGCGTTGCATATATAACATAGATGTGTGTTGTGATTTATTTTCAGAATTTTTGAACATGTTTTATCTTTGCAAAAAAATTATTCTCACAGATCCTATCTAAAACCTGATCCTACCTAAATCTTCCCCATATTTTTGGCGGGGTAAAACCGATGTTGGCTTGTACCACTAGGAGTAGATCTACGACATATAAAAAATGGTGAATACAACACTCGGCGACGCCTACCCATCTGTGCTCCTTTGGGCTCACTACCTCCTAAAACCGGATGCCACTTGAGCTAGATTAACTATTCTAATAGTCGAGGTAGCACATGCTAAACGTGGATACGTTACAATTTAGTAGTAGTAGCTTCAACCCACCGTAGCATGCAAACGTGCGATATAAACCTACTCCGGACGATATGGGTCATTTCAAATCAAAAGCTTCTTGCACATGGGCCATTTCAAATCAAAAGCGCGCGTCCGGACGATCGAGCAACCAGTGCCCGAAAAGTCTCCACGGAATGACGCGGAGATAACGAAGCTTCTTGCACATGGAGCCCGCTGTCAATCAAGTCGACAGGCGTGACACTGTCGGACCCGCCATCTAATCCGACTCCATAACTACGCTTCACAGATTAACCCCTCCATGATAGGACTGCTACTTTGTTGCCCACCTGGCCTCCAACAAAGAATAAATAAATCAGTAGTCATTATCCCTTCAATGAAGAAGGCCCATGCCCAATGATTGATCTACCCTGATTGTTTGCATTTTGCAACAATATTCAAGAAATTAACCTGCTACAATGACGAGACAGCACATGAGAGGAGCTGGTATGGTGGTATGATCATGGGTTGACTTCAAAAAGATTTTTGTAGAAACTCTAGGGAATTGAAGTTTGCAGAGAAAATTATATAGCGGGTTGTTTGATTTGTAATAAAATGATAAAGTTCTATAGGAGTGTTCCCGACATATTCTTAGCAGAAACACCTTTTCGCCACTGCCGAAACGCCGAGAGTTAAACGCGAGGAAATCGAACGAAAATGCAATTAAGTTCTTGTTTCGTGTTTTCTTGTCAAGCCGTTTATAACATGATTACTAAAGTTTAAAACTTTGAACTAATATGAGATTAATGTATATGCACCCCCATTTCGAGAAGAATGTACTTCGTAGTTCTTTTCATGCGAGACAATAAAACATGGCCAAAATATCATCGTGAAGACTACTCCAATATGAAAAAGAAAAGATACTTACCATGCGACCCGTAATACTTATCGCTAAATTGCATGCATCTAGACACATTATACATGTCGCTAAAAAGAGTGAATAGACACACTAAAATGGGACATGATGTTTTGGCTTATAGGTCCAAATGCAACTACTATGAAAAAGCATTCTAAATGTCGTCTATCAAAATATCAAAACATTATGAAAAAAAAATCTGGATGTACATCCGAACATGCTATGTTCAGACACAAAAATTTGTTGGAAAAGACATTTTTATGGTATCGTAAAAAAGACAAAAGAAAATTATTGTGAGAAGCTATTTTGAAGCACAAAAAATTATCTTTTTTACACAAGTCACATAAAATGTCATTTTTTCACGGGATTTTCTATGCACACGTAGAATGTCCGGATGTAAATCCAGATTTTTTTATAATTTGAAATGTGTTTTTTAGGTAATAGTTGCATCTACAGCTATGAGCCAAAATGGGGATATCCACACTAAAATGTGTCTCGATACGTGCAATTTAGCGACAAGTACTTTTGAATCGGAGAGAGTATATACTCTCTCTTTCGTGAAATAGGATGTATATAGTTTTTGATTAAATTCAAACTATATAGAAAATTGTAAACATTTATAATTCTATCTTGAAAGGCACTTTCATGTTGTGTGCACTCGTATTGTAGATGTTTATGATTTTTATATAGTTAGTCAAACTTTAAAAAGTTTAAATTTAACCCAAAAAATCACGTGTTTTCTATTTTGTGACGAAGGGAGTACTAGATAACTTGACATACTGTTTATGTTTCTCCTCTAAACTATTGCCTTGCTCCATTTGCCTTTAAGGAGGATTTGCTGACCGGTGGACATCTCAAAAATAATGCAGGGAAGGGCTTCATTAAAAAATGTGATTGATAATAATGACTATCTAGCAGTGTTGCAAATTATTGGTAGTGCCGAGTTGCATTGGATCGTACAATGCAATATCGTAGTAGCATCATAATTTATACAGAAAAAATATATCAATATTTTTTAGTTTATGCTTTGCATTCTTTTGTTTGTGCTCCTCTGCGGCGGTGGATGCGGAGCGTGATTGAAATATTAGTATGGTCCGAATTATTATTCCACCATGGTAGTATGGGTCTCTTGAATGAGCCGGCATTTACCAAATCTGAGCGCAAATAAGCTGAAAAAAATAAATTTCACTTTGAGAAAACCAGGCCACCACTTAGGTTGGTTTGTATCTAGTCTATTTTAAAATAGCTAAACAGTTTTATGTTTGTGAACAGTGGGGTATTTTCCTTGATATATACCATTGATTTGCCTAAATTCCTCGTCTCTTTCTCCCTTGAAGAGAGTTGAAAAGGTCAATGTTTTTACCGCATGCATAATGGGTGTGACAAATATATGCTAAAAACTCAGTTATAGCATAATTGCCTCTAAATAATTCTATTCAACCCTATCCACGGGCGGATCTACCACCCAGGGAGCAGAGTCAGACTGGCATCGACCCTGATGCACCCGAGTTCATTTTATATGGTACATGATGATACACAATCCCATTTTTTGTAGCATTGTTACAAAGAAAATATTTTCTACCCTAATGCATGTGCATCATGCTGAGCAATGTAGCTATGCTCGTGCTCTCGACGCGCTACGCCTTGCATTATCTGACTTTGTACATAAATTTTGTCTGAAAAGATCATCTTAAGCATGTTCTTCCAGGCTTCTAAAAGTTTTGAAGTCTTCCACTGACCCTATCATATGCACTTCATCGTGTCCTATTTTCAGTGCGTATAATTGATCTTTCCTGCTACTCCTTTTTCTGCTTCAAAACTTGAGTTTTTTTTTAGAATCAAAAAATAAACTCTACTTTTTTTTTTGAGAAACAAAAAAATAAACTCTACTGAAATGACGTTTTCTGTTTGAGTGAATGGCCCGATCGGCCGTGAGTGGCATAACATGAGCCCAACGACCCAGAGTAAAACAGAGCCGCAACAAAACCTAAAGGCCCAATCGGCCTAAAACCCCACCGCTCTCCTCTCCTCTCCCCCTCCGCCCCAGCCCACAAAGTTCTCGCCTCCCCTCGCCGCCGCAACCACACCCACCGCAGCGCCTCCGATCCCCTCCCACCCCGCGTCCCAGGACCTAATGGCGGCTGCGGCGAGGAACCTGGTGCTGCGGCACCTCCGCGTGGCCGCGGCCCCCGCGTCCATCCGGCCGGCGGCGGCGCTGCAGGGGGCCCTGTCGGGGCGGCGCTGGATGTCGTCGGAGGACGCCAAGGGGTCCTTCCTCGACAAGGACGAGGTCACCGAGCGGACCATCAAGGTCGTTAAGGACTTCCCCAAGATCCAAGACCCATCCAAGGTCGCGCACCACCTCCTCCCCCCTCTCTTGCCACTTGTTACATATAGTGCGTGCGAATAACGCATTGCTTGGATCAAATCGCGAACTGAAATACTCCGCTTTGCTTAGCGTTTCGCGGATCATTTCATTTCTGTTAGCAGGAATCAACATCGGGCGGTTTTGTTCACTTGTTTGAAATGCTGATGCCGTCAGATAGATAGATCTCAGCGCATTAGGCTATCTGGCTTGGCTGCTTAGGCATTATTTGATCTCGGCGCATCAAGCTATCTAGCTTAGCTGCTTAGACATTATTTGTGGCAAGTGTAAGCGGGCTGTTTGTCTGGTTGTGACGACGGAAAGGAACCATTGGCGCACAGTTGTGGGGATCCGTATGAATTATCGCATGAGTAGTTTGACACTTTCAGTTACACGGGCATAATGCCTTTTTCTTATTTGTGCATTCTTGCGCGCGCAGCGTGCTTCTGTTGATCCACATTAGGTATTTTGTGAACTACCTCATCACTCTTTTGGCTACCATAGTATGCCAGAAGCTGTTAGTTCTAAGGTTAAGTAAATGAACCTTTGACAGTGTTAGCCAGCAAACTGCATTAGCTGAAGCAAATTTGTAATTATTACCATTTCTCGCTTTAACAACTTGCTGGAGGACTGTTGGAATCACTGATGTCAGCTGGTTTCTAGACTAGAACGTCTTCAGGAAACCGATAAAAGTAATTGACTCACTACAACTTCTGTTTAGACTTGAGTTGTGCAAAGCTCCAGCTAGCCATCAGCAGGCATAGGACTTCTTTGCGCATAGTTTGCTTATGCCTTCATTTTATGTTTTGTGCAAAGATTGCTTTATAGCTAGTCTTTTATGTGACCTAAGTCAAACTAGGTTATGTTTAAGTGGGTGGTTTTCTGTAATCTTGAGCAGTGCATATACATAGGAAACAATCTAGAAAGTGACAATGTATCATCAGTTCATAGGCAATTCTATGAAAAAATGCCTTCACTGTGGTAGGGCACAAAGTGCAAACAATGCCAATTGAAGCATATGTACTCCATAATACACCCTCAGATCCAAATTAATTGACTCAACTTTGCCTAGATATGCATGTATCTAGAGTTGAAACACATCTAGATACATCCGTATCTAGACAAATTTGAGTCAATTAATTTGGATCGGAGGGAGTACTATTTTCATTTTATTATTTTAGGAACAGTATGTTTCTTCACAAACAGTAACAATGGGAAATTTGTGGGAACATAAAATCAATCATAATGTCTTCCTAAACTAATTTCCAACCATGAACCATCTAGTTTTTAGAAGAAAACTTGCTAGTTTTTAGAATCTTCCCTTTGCTTAACTGCTAGCTAGCATGCTTTTGCTTGCCATTTGAATTTCTTACCTATTTAATTATCTGCATAATTGCCCATCTCTAGTCTACAGCACTCGAGCAGTCAAGCTAAGATATTACTGTTTCATTGCTTGTGTGTGGTGCTTTTTTTGGGGGGTCCAGCGAAGGTGGACTGAACAGCTTCAAACGTTCTCAGTTTTGAAGTGTTCAAAACCAGTATCCGGTCTCAGTTTTGCAGTGTTCAAAGTAAGTAATCCTATCTCTTTACATTGTCCTACAGGTGAAACCAGATGCCCGCTTCAAGGATGATCTTGGCCTGGACAGTCTGGACGCGGTGGAGGTTGTGATGGCCTTGGAGGAGGAATTCTGTTTCGAGATACCGGACGATGAAGCTGACAAGATTGACTCCATTAAAGTTGCGGTGGACTTCATCGCCTCACACCCGAAAGCCAAATGAGCGAATGGATTCTGTGATATACTTGTTTAAGTTTTACTGCCATGACTTCGTGGTTAGATGAGAAACACTCCCTCTGCATGCTATCTGTTCCTGGGGTTCCTGCACTGTACGGATGCTAGTGTCCCATTTCGTACACCGTCTTCCCCAAAATAATATGTTTGGTTGTGAGAAAGAACTCGTTTTCTTATATGCAGTTTTTGCTAGCTGTTAAAGATCTATGTCCGGAATCTCCATACTTTTGTGTTTTGAGTTGTGATGATTACTACGTATGTTTTAATAGATCCTTGTGTAGCCACTGTGTGTTACGAAATGATTGGTTGCACAAGTTGTAACAGCATTCGCTGGTTTCATAAGTTGGAGAATTTTTGACGTTGTTGTGGTGTCCAGCTCATAAGACCGAGGACTGTCGATTTCAGTGGTAGTGCGAACTACTATGGGCAGCTCGTGCTCGCACAGCTCTGTCTCGTTGAGCTCACGTCTGCATTGACAGTCTGCCGTTTCCCTAAATCCTCCACGCGAGGAAGTCAAGTCCCTGGCATTTGATCCAAAACTGACAAAAAATCTATGGATGTCGTGAAAGGTAACTTTAATGGTCTGTCAATGTCAGCCACTTCATTTGCAATACCAGCACGTGCAAAAGAATACAATAACATATTAGATTTTATTTTGTCCTTTTAAACACTAGTGCATTCTCCCCATTTGAACTTTAGGAACCACATGCCTTCTGCGATCTCCTGCCTCGCGTGATCAATGGCAGAGAAGACATGCATTTTTTTACCCCGCCACATTAGCCTAGAGAACGCATTAGATATAAGTCATAAATGCATTATCTTTTACAGCCATATCTAGCAATCAATATTAATAATTAAATTTTGGTAGAAAATTTATTGCTACCTTATTTCCTAAACGCAAATTCTATCTCCTAGTCGACTTCGTTTCTGTCCTACGTCGAGGTCGTGCGGCTGAGCCGTTGGATCAAATCAGACGGCGAGTCTCGCGATCGCGCGTCGTCCCGCGCGGGGCCACCACCTGGTTGTAACGTCTGACCGCTGGGTGCGTGTAGTAATTTCCAGGCGTTTCAAATTTCGGGGCTCGTGCAATCCATTTCGCCCAAATCTCCCGGAGCTCCGCCCGCACCGACGGCCAAATTGCCGCCGCTCCCCCGCGATTCTCGCCGTAGGTTTGTAGGAGAGTAGAAGATCCTGGCCGCGGCGGATGTACACCATGTCGCCTGGCGGTTGATTCGTCGTCGGAGCTCCATTTTCGTCCACTCGGCGGGGGGGGGGGGGTTGGCTTCGTCGCGCGCCGGTCACATCCCTGCATCGCTCGTCGACTGTGAGGTCTGGTTTGCGCGGGCTCCTCTCTCGACTTCAACACCGCATCTGTTTTTTGCTTCTGTGGTTACATCCTTCGCATGTTCTGGCAGGGATTCGGGGATTTTCGGCGTTTTTCTCTGTTTGCTGGTACATCTACTTTGCGCGCCCGACCTGTTCCTGGTAAGCGATGTCGATTTTCGTTGAGCATATGTTAGGATCTGTTGAAGCATTCACGGATCTAAGTTATATTTCGAGGATCTCCCTCCGCAACCGCTGATTTTAGTTGTAGCAGCATATACATGGTTAAGCTCGTAGCTGATGTTTGTCGATCCCTTTTTTTGATGCAAACAGGTGTCTATCTGAGCTGTTTTTGTTGATGCTGCTTGTGCCCATGGTCAGATCTGCACATATCTGTGGTTTCTGGTACATGCTCATCACTATGACATGTTTTTAACATGTAGTGTTGTTTTTTTTGTATACAGTGTTACATTCTAATGGTATGCTTTTCCTATCTAGTGGTTACATGCACCCATGGTTTTGCATGCAGTGTGCTATGTATGTGTGAATGAAATGTAACAGTGTCCCCTGTTTTTCATTTTTAGTTATTGCATCTGCAAAATCAAATGCTAAATCTAGTTTAGTCCTGCAAAAATTAATGGTTATCAGTTTTTCAGATGTCACAAAGCATGTAGCACATGGTCCACAAACCATGTAACTAGGTCACATAAACCATGATATAGTATCTGCATTCCTGCATGTAACATGCTAGCTGCAGTTTTTGAGTTGTTACTTTTGCTTGTCCTTTTTTATTGGCACATGAAATAGGGGGGGGGGCATGTAACTGAACATGATATGTTTGTGTTCATTACTGGCAGCTATAGCTGTGTAAGTGCATGTAACATACTAGATGTAGGTACTTAAAGATTTCATGCTGTCATATTTTGCTAGATGTAGCAAAGGGGAAGGGATTTTTCTGTTTTTGCTAGGTGCATGTAACTGAATCTGGTCAGGATATTACCTCCAGAACTCGATGTAGTATGTTACATGAGAAATTTATACTTAGAATTTTTTTTCTGGCAGCTATAGGGGCATGTAACATACTACATCGAGGTCTGGAGGTAACTATAGCTGTGTAAGTATAGATTTATCATGTTACATGCAGTGTTTTAGCATCACATATTTTTAAAATTTATAGCTCTCACTCTCTACCATCCTTTTCTACGATGGAGTTTTTTTTGGTGAATGTAACATCATAAGGTGTAGGACACAAAATGGAACATGCAGCTTACCTATATGTTATATGCAATAAGAGATTTGAGCTAGCTTTTTTTTCTCTGTATATTCAGATTAGTTGGTTTTTGTTTCCATTGTCTTATGGATATTCTTAGCTTTTAGTTTCTTTTTTCATTTTTTTCCAGTAAAACTAACTAATGTTCTTAGACAGAAATAGAGCTATGAACAACAACGAAGAATTTAGGAACCCCATGGTTTCTCGTTTAGTTATGGATTACCTTAGTCTCCAGCCTAGCCCAGTAATTGGTGTCCTCTTGGTTTGTGTCCGTTTCTCTTCATCACCTGAGGCAATTTTCCATGCAGTCCACACAGTCAGAGCTTTGACTTCTGCTCCTATCAATTATATCGTAAACATCACACGGCATGCTCAACTGATTGTTAGGTGCACAAACCCAGTTGATGCACTAAACCTAAATTACACAAGGGGCACCTTCAAGTTTAATGACACGTTGATCAAATGCATCAACCTCGAAACCATCAGCATGTTACCTTATGTTGAAGACGATGTTTACTCATGCACTGTCGAGCATTTCCTTGCATGCCATGAAGGCAATTCCATTATGCACTACCCTAGAGGGTTTGGGACTCCAATCGAAGACATGGACTTGCATTACTACCCCACGTTGTGCGCCACCACAATGGACATCCTTGGTGTACAAGAAGGCCCTTCAGATTCTCTGCTCAGAGTGGAAATCAAGTATTTCGGACGCCCTAGGGATTTCCTGTATGCCATACGAGTTGCCGACCTCCCAAACCACAAGTTTGTTGTTGACCAAGATGGAACAATGTACATGAAGTATAGGACCACATTTGAAGCTCATTACACATCTATCCATCACTTCTACGTGGGTGGACACATGATGATCAAGTTCTATCTAGTAGCATATGTCAACAAAAGGATTGATGCCCTGACGCGTCTTTCATGCCAATATATTTCAGGGCTTCAATCGATGATGCATGGGAACGTGTTTTCTAGTGCACCTAGGGGAGGAAATACCATCAGGCTGCACCGGGAGGGAGAGGCTTCGAGTGATCGTTTTTTTTTTTTGGAATTTCATAACTAGATTTTTGGGAGGATGTTCCCAAATCTTGTTTGTCATATTCCCCCTGTTTTTTTTACCTCTGCTGCAATGTACTTTTGAACATGGAAATGTAATAAGTACTTACATATTATGTCGAACCTTCATTCTCAATTTCTATTAGTTCCTATCAACGACATTATGGTCTGTAATTTTTATATATATATATGTGGATTGTTTGCTTCTTTTTATAGGGGTCTATAACTCTTTCTGGAATGTATTCCATCTCAATTTCTATTACTCTGAAATGGAAGATTTCCTTTTATTTTTTTGGAAATTTTTGTAAGTGTGTTTTTCTGTAAGGGTCACTTTCTGGGAAATGTCTTATGCACGTTACATTTTCTAATAAATTGTAACTTCTTTTTTATGCAGATTTTTGTTACAGGTGCCATGATAAGATCTAGTAGTAACAAGAAAAACAAGTCTGCCAGAAGATATTCAAAGTACAGCTAAATGCGCCATAAGCTTACACTGAAGCGTTCGATATCACCAGTCCAATTCCAAATCAAGCAAGAGGTAAATGTGCCTGAAGCTAGACCAGCCATACAATTTCTGAAAGAAGAATCTCCAGGGGCTGGTAATGAACAACACCAAGATAATATGGTTAGTCACTTTATAACATCCTAGTCTACCGCCCTTTTTGCCCTTTTTCATTTGTATTCTGAAACTGTCAAAGTGAAAAATACATCCTCTGATTTTTTCCAACTACTTTTTTGCTTTGTTCTGTAGACAAAAAGTAAGAAATTGTTTCAGAGAGCTTCACCTATGAGGATGGTCAGGATATACCCAAGCATTACAGAGGAACAACAACTGTTGATAAGGAACAATGACTATGGCGGTCTCCTGGATATTAAGTGTTCTAAGTTGCATCCCGATTTGTGCCAGTTTCTAATGGAAAGCTTTGATCCAGCGTCTTGCACATTAGTGTTCCCGGGCGTGGCGCAATACCTGTGACAGAAGAGTCTGTTCAACAAGTTATCGGTGTTCCATTTGGAGATATCGATGTCATTTTTGCACGAGATCGAGAGGCAACTGCTTTCATGAAGGAGCAACTATCGCTTGCTGGGAGGAAACAACCAGCCCTTACCTCATTAGAAACAAAGATTGCTGCAATGAGACCTGCTAACAAAGAAATTTCTGAGGCTTTTCATAACTTTTGCAATATGCTCTGTTCTGGCTCCAACAACTGGAATTCGCGTCAGCCCTAGAGTATATCCTTCATTGATAAATATTAAAGAAGCAAAACGGCTCAACATGTGCAAGTTTGTTATAATGATCCTCTGTAAATCATTGAGTGTAGATGCAGACAAGGAACAAGTCAGTCCATGCATGTTGTACCTCATGGTACCTCTTCCTTCTCCAATTATTCATATCTTTTTTAAATCTAACTTTTAGCCATGCATCGTTCTCTCCTCAACATGATTGTACAAAGGAAACGCTTTACTTACATCCATGGTCTTCTTTTTCTCTCTTTTTTATGACAGGTAAAATACCTTGACTCATTACAGTTGCAAGATTTGGATGTAAACCCTGAAGGTACTAGAGTGTCAGTATGGACAAATGAAATGGTTAGAAAAGCTATAAAGCAAGACACTAAAGAAAATGGCTCATTCGGTGCAGTATCGGTGAGGTTTTCCCTCTTTTCCTGCAAAAATATAGGTGCTTTTTGTGTTGTTTTTCCATAAACTCCATTACTCTGACATGTTACATTGTATTTCACACACATGTCTTTTTAAAAACAACCTTTTTATATCCTTTATGTTTTTCTCGTTATGATTGCAGCTCAAGCAAGAATTCTCAGAAGTACAAGATGCATCGGATGACAGGACAATAATAGATGGAAGTGATAATGCAAATGTGAATGTTGCATCCGATCCAGAGATGAATCAAAGTTGTGGTAATGATGATTGCATGTCGGAGTCTGAAGTTGCAAAAAGCATAACAAGCGGGCCATGTGATTCACCAGCACAGGGGTACGAAAACAACAATCCTGCTAATGATAATGGGGAATCAGAAGAAGATGAATATGAGAATCAGAAGAAGATGAATATGTTCAGATGTCACAAAGCATTCTCTTCTCAGACCCTCAGAAAATAACCAAGTTCATCGAAAATAATGCTCCACAAAACGTTACACAGGAAGTAAGTCGTGCAATCTTTTTATTTTTTTATACTTGCAAATTTAAATGCTGACCACTATCATTACATCCTTTTTGAAAAATTTATATAAACACCATTTCTATGAACACCAATTTTAAATTCTTCTTCTACAGTACATCTCATTTTCCAATTATCTTCTTTGTAGGACAAAAGGAGATTTACTGAAGCAATTGAGTATGCGTGCCATGGTTTTGAAGCTTCCTTGCAGATGCTAGTCAGGAACCTAGCCACGAGCCGAAGTGACCCAACCACATCAAGGAACCATAATTTTATGCCAGAGAAATCAGTATTACCCAGTCCAAAAAAAAGTAAGAGAGCTCCTCCAAGGAAACCAAAGGTACAAAAAGACACAGAGTTGCAAGGTCCTAAACATGAGGATGTTGGTACGATTCATTCTCAATTGGAAACCAAGGATTCAAGTAAAATAACAGCAGATGTAACTAAAGCAAGACCAATCAATACTACCAGAAAAGAGAATGTACAAGGAGAATCAAATTTGAATGGTAACACGAATGTCGCCCAACATCCTTCAGTTGGTGCAGTCATACCAATTCGAGAGTCAGACATGGAAGAGTCTGATCCTGCTCCCGCAAGCTCTGATGCCAAAACCAAAAATCTGGTCAGTGAACATGCGAGTTTAGAAAAAGAAGATGAAGCTTCAGTTGATGCGAAGAATCTTCAAAAGGATGAGGAGCCTGTAGTTATAGTTGACACAGAAATATCATCACAACGGAATGCAGTGTTGTCCATAGAGGACCAGCACACCACGAAACCAGCTCTTCCTACTGCAACAAGTGCTGCCACATTCGATAATTAGCTCAGTGATCATGGAAAACTGGAAGAACAAGCTGAAGTTGCAGTTGTGGAGCAGGAATGTGGAAATGTTATTCCACTCATTGGTGGCAAAAGAAATCAAGTTCTTGAAGATGCAGAGGTTACATTGGCAGATACTGATACAGTCACAACCAACACCCTCAAGTTTACTCACATTGACAGTACGAAAACTGAGCACATAGTGGCTTTGATGAGGGATCTGAAGAGGAAAAGATGTAACAGAGCAGAGGATGATATTGACCAACATGAAAACAATGAAGAAGAAGTTACACCAGAAACTACATGCATCAATTTTGCTGCCATCGATCGCAACGCAAACATGACTTCATCGCAGAAGGAACATGTGGTACAGACACCAAACAAGTTAGCAGATGACAGCACTTGCAGTGAAGAATCAGAATCCAAACTAGAAGAAAATAGGAGGAAGGAGTTCTTGAAGTATGTTGGCACCGAGATACACAAGGATCCTGAAATTCCTTTGTTCGAAGAACCTGAGTTCGTTGATATCGGCACACCTATGCTAGCTAGGTTTCAGTTAATGAACAACATACCACAAATGGAACCTTCAATGGATGGGCTGGAAACTGTGCATGATGCTATTCTGAGGCCTGAGTGCCAACAAATTCTTGCTCAAATGGAGCCTAAAATCATACCAAAGAATAGGAAAGATGTAAGGTTTGTTGACAAAAAAGACAAGAGAACCAAAGTTGAAGAAACAATGTACCATCACCAGGCAGGTACCGAACTAGGTCTGCTGTGTGTCAAGAGCTCAAAAACAGTCCTATGAAGGATGGAAGAGGCTCAGCATCAGCGGCAACACCAAGGAAAAATGCAACTGAATCGGGAGGCAGCCCAAGCAGTAGCAATTCGCGCTGGCAGACTAGGTCACACGTTGCTGCAGCTGTAGTGATAAATAAAACAGAGATACAGGAAGGCTCAGTCAGATATAAGACCAAATCCGAGGAGGGAAATTGAGTACCAAGGACACTGACGACAGATGTGCCTCAATCCGCTGCACATGATCCTATGAATGGAAAGCTCGACTTCAAAAGCTCTGAATCGAAAAAAGGGAAGAAGCAATCAGAAGGGCTGCAGATCCTCCATTATTTGATCTCGACACTCCTCCAGATGTCAATGACCTAGGCGAAGGAACTGAAAACGAACAGAACAATCTTGATGGAACTGCAGCTAGGAAGGAAGAGGTAGCTCAAGAACGCATGAATCCAAAGTCGAAACAACCAACATCTAGCATTACACCAGTGCCTCATGAGTACGAAAAAAAGGATTTCCAAGCCAGGACAGTATGCGAAATCACCTTTTGTCAACTCACAATCTAGTAGAACATTTTATGTCAGCAAGTCTGTTGACGAGGTGTATAGCATGGTCTGCCAGCATGGATGGAAACATGCACCAAGGGACCCTTTCAACAAGGAAATAGTTATATACCTGGATGACATATATGTTAGTCTCGGTGACCTTGCTGAATCTGTTAGGCCACGGAACAAGTTGTACAACACTGTTGCAGAAATTGGATTCAACATCATCAAAAGGGAAAATCAAAACCCAAAGAAGGTCATTATGCCTCTGCGTATAGCTGTAAGTTATGTCCACTTTGTTCTCTTTCTCTTTTTTCGGCTAATCAAATAGTACTTGAAATTAGTGGAACACATATGCACCTATTTGTTCTTTCTCTTTCTCCATAGTAATTGGTTTACTTTTTAACTGTTCGAACAGTCGTACCTAATTGAGGGACGTGATAACCTCAAGGAAGTAACCCGATGTTTCGAAAACAGTCCATCAAACAGACTGGATCACAAAGACATTGTAAGTACTAACCTGATTTTTTTATTACTAATCATTTTCCTGATCAATCCTTTTTTACTGGAATATTTTATCTTTTTTGATTCCTCATCACAATCCCACATCTATTTTTGTTACATTACGGGTTTGCTTCCCTACACTTCAAGCTTTTCCTGGAACACCAAAGGATGCATCAGGCCATTACTGGCTTGTTAACCTGAACATCAAAGCTCAGAGGTTCGAGATATATGATTCACTAGGAAACAATGCCGAGCCAGTAAACATGCATGCCCGCCACTTGCTAATTGTCGGCATAAAGACTAACTGGACCAGACAGTATTCCAACTCAAAGATAAAGATCATGGACTAGCCTATAGAGATAATTGATAGCCCGCGCCAAAACAATGGGTAAGCTTCATAATACTTTTCAATTCAAAGGTATAACAATCTGGGGGACTGCATTTTATATTTTTGGAACAATGTAACTTCATTTTAGTCTAGGTTTTTCATTTTGCTGTTCTAACAGTCTGACTGAACACATTATTTTTTCCTCTCCCAGGTATGACTGTGGTTTTTTCACACTGAAGAATCTTGAAGCATGCCCAAGCAGGACCCCAGCAACGTACTCACAGAAAGACATTCCAAACATAAGGAAGTTGTACACAGATAAATGGCTATGTTTCACGAAGAAAGCAAATTGGCAGTTATTTGTCTATCAAATGTGGTCAAGTGGTAATGCATATCTCTAACCTCTTTTTTTCCCTTTTTCTGTTTGTTTTTTGTTACCTATGTCTCAATACTGTCTTTGCATAATTACTTTATTTTTACTCTATCGAAAAGAATTCAGCAAATGCAATAAAGAAAAATTTGACAATCATAAGATACATTTTCGCATCAGAAAACATACTGTCTCAAAACTCATTTAAATATTCGCAAAAGGTCTCGTACAAATTTTTTCGAAAAGGTAACATGAGGCCTGTAATGTAACACATCTTTTTAAATCAAACACAATGTCCTTCACTTCTTATATATTTTCTTCTTTTTTCAAATCAATGAAAAAAGTCCCAACAAATTGTACTTCTCTGGGTTTGCTAGTCGCACCTCGCACGTACGAGCATCGTGACCTGGTTGCTTGCACACACCACAAAGACCTTGTTTTGGTTTCTGTAACCGTAGACCACATTTTTTTTCTTTTTGAACCTGGACGCCCTTTTGTCGCTGACATTGGTGGGTTCCTAGCTTTCCGATTCTCCACAGTAGCAGCATCTTCTTCCATAGGTACACTTTCTTGTGAATCATTAGCAGGGTTGGTGTTCACTGGATGCTTGGCGCTCTTCCTCTTTTTGAGTGCATCAGCAGCAGCCTTTTTCATATCTGCAATCTCTTTCTCCATTGCTCTCATGTGTCGTTCAGCTATTTCATTAGTTTTTTCTGAGGCCGCTAAACCAACAGCAAGCTTAGCAAAATCACTGCAAAGGTTACCATATCTAAGCAATCTCATATCTTTTCTAGATAGTTTTTTGCCAACAGGCTTTTCTTGCCTCTCATCCCGCGGTGCAACTATGTCGGGAGGGGGTAGACACCACCTGGGTAGGATGTAGTGCTCTGGGTATTTTGTAACCATCCCTAGATGTGACATAACTTTCATTGCATGGCAACACATGATACCATCCCTGTTAATTTTGCAACATTCAAAATTGTAGATCCCATTAGCTACATCAGCATCGACACGATAACTCCTCCTACCGTACCCGCGCACGGATCCTTGTATTGGGAAAACCTCATGAATGCTCCCTTGTTCAGTAACACCAATGTCACGAACATTGTAGGATGTAATCTTGCGAAGCTCAAGCTGAAAGCGGTTGTAGATGGGCATGGTATATGTCTGAAGGATCTGCTTCTCCATAGGAAAGTCCCCCCAAAGCCTAACTGTCTTCTCATCACCATCAAACTCATGAGAATCTTCAGTTACATCAATTCTTTCCTGCGGTTTCATGTACTGCTTGAAGAAACGAACAAGGCTATCATGTGGATGAACATACTGCTTAAGAACAGCATTAAACCCTTCACTTCTAGATGTAGTTTGCAGCAATGGGAAAAACCGGTGGCGGAAATATGCTGGCACAAAATACTCACGCAAATCATAGAGGTCAAGAAAATGTGTGTTATCTGCAACCCCATGCGTTTCCACCATATTTGCCCATCTCTGTTCAAACTCTTCCGGTGTCATGCTGTAGTCAATCACATCATTGAACTCTAAACGCAAATCTTCTCTCTGAGCAACAAAAGTACCAAGTTTTTCCTGAACTTTTTGCACTATGTGCCATCTGCAGAACCTGTGTATGATGCCAATAAACACAATGAGGATAGCAGTTCTGATAGCTGCATCTTGATCAGTAATGATGTTCAATGGATGTAGCCCATCCATTGCCTCTAAAAACCGCTCAAACAACCACACAAAATTCACAAAAGACTCATTCCTCACAAAACCACAACCAAGCTGGATGGATTGACCATATCTATTTATTCCAATGAAAGGAGCACATGGCATGCTGTACTGGTTTGTCATGAATGTTGTATCAAAAGAAATACAATCATTGTACAGGGAGTAGACATCTCTTGCTTTGCTATCCACCCATAATAGGTTCTCCACTTTATTTTCTGCATCTAGCTTGAACTTGTAGAAAAATCTGGGATCATCTTTCTTGATTTCTTCAAAGTACTCTAGCAGTTCTGGGATATCTTTAATTCTGTCATAGTTCCCTAGTTTTGCAGTGTAGTTACTAACTGTTTTGCTGTTGTATGGGACATTCTGCTTGCTTCTATATAGCACCCCCATGATTTCCATGATTCTTCCTGAAGTAAGGTTGACTTCATGCAACAAGTCGATAAACTTTTTCTCTTATGCAGGGATATTGTTGTGGGATCTCAAGTACTTCTTCAGCGCAAACTTGTCAATCACCTCATGTGTATGCACCTCAACAAACCGAGTAACTTTCCATCTAGCACCATCACGTTTTACTCGAAGCTTTGCTTTGCAGTCGGTCGGCACAGTTAGCTTACGATTCCTCTGCTTAACTGGGACTGCTTCTTCTTCCCTAGGCTTCCCAGATTTGTTGCACACATAAACAAATTTATCCAGCTCACCATCTTTAGCACACCTCCTAGATGATTCTATCTTCACTGAAAAACCAACGTGGTGAGCATATCTGTTGTAGTGCTGCAAAGCTAGATCAGGTGTGTCAAACATCATGCCAGCAAATGGAACCTTTGGAACATATCCTTCAGGTGTTGACTCAACCTCAGCTTCACCATCGCTTTCCTCACTGGAAAGTGTAACACCAGTCCGTGCACGCGAATCAGCTTGTTGATCATTGTTTGAAGGACCTGCTTCATCTCCTTGGGGATCAACACGATGGCCTCCGACTTCTGGCGGCTGCCCAGCATGTTGATCAGTTGATGTACTAGCTTCAGGAGTTGCATTGAGATCAATGCCACCAAACCAGTATTCAAATCCGCGAGCCCTTGGCATTCTTCTTCAAACAAATATCTGCATGGAATCAATGACATGAATCATTAAGATATTTTTTGCACACCATTTATAGAGTAAATTACATCTGTTTTTTTACCAAACTACTTTTAACTATTTCTTTTGTGGCTGCCATAGTTTACTTACTGGTAGGGTTTACATCTTTTTTTATAAGAAATAACATTCTCCCTTATTTATTTTCCCCGTTACAGGTGCAAGTTGTAAACAACTTCCGCAGAAAACTAAGGCAATACCAGAAAGATCATGTGACTGACATGGCAACCAGTATGGGCAAATTATGCAGTACTACTTTTACTAATGGCAACCAGTATGAACTGATAACCAGTATGAGCATGTAAACCTATCTTTGATGAATACCAGCTACATGCTATCTAGTGTTCTATGTAGCTCTGTCCTAGCTACCTTGTGTTCTACCTAGTTATGCGGAAAACTATATTTGTGTTCTATCTTTGTGTTATATCTTGTGTTCTACATGCTATCTTGTGTTCTACATGCTATCTTTGTGTTCTATGCTCTTTTTTTACCATGATCTAGTATCTACAAACCATGTAACTAGGTCACATAAACCATGATCTAGTATCTGCATTCCTGCATGTAACATACCAGCTGCTGTTTTTGAGCTGTTACTTTTGCTTGTCCTTTTTTTATTGTCACATGAAACGGGGGGCATGTAACTGAACATGATATGTTTGTGTTCATTACTGGAAGCTATAGCTGTGTAAGTGCATGTAACATACTAGATGCAGGTACTTAAAGATTTCATGCTCTCATATTTTGCTAGATGTAGCAAAGGGGAAGGTATTTTTCTGTTTTTGCTAGGTGCATGTAACTGAATCTGGTCAGGATATTACCTCCATACAACTGAAGTTGCAGAGGGATACACGATGTAGCAGGGGCTGGAGGTGATTTTTCCGGACCTGCTAGTCGTCAGATGTAGCAGATCCAACTGGGGACAGATCTGAACAAGCAAGTATGTAGCAGATCTCTTCCTCGATGTAGCAGTAAATCGATGTAGCAGATTAACTGGTGGCAGGAACTGGACGGGAGGAGAGGAGGTTTTTTTTCAAGATTCTGGATGTGACTCCTCTTCCTTGTTCATCTTGTTCTTGGCGTGTAGAAGAAGAAGATAGGATCCAGTGCAGATGTAGCAGGTAAGAAGAAGATGGGATCCAATGTAGAGGTAGCTTTATCTCCACCTGGTCCCCAAAAAAGTGGCGTTCTCTTTTTTTGTGGTCCAACGACGTGGGAGATGCTTGTAATATGTTGCGGGGTCCACCATACGGGTGGTTGTTTCCGGAAAGCGTGTGGTCCCCACGGTGGGCCAAAAAAGGAAAGTCCACCTGGTCGGACTGACCTCGTTTTACCAGGAATCGAGGTCGACCTCGATGTAGCAGAGCCCTTTCCTAAAAGATGATCCCTAGCTAAGAGAAGACAGACTTCTCTTTTCATTCTCTTTCCTCCAACTAAGCAAAAATCTAAAATGGCATCTTTAAGAGAAGGGTGAAATCACTCCCCATTGTACGTGCCCTTAGTACGATCCAGCCGCGAGCTCGTCCTCAGCGGGAGCGTCGGAGCTGATCAGACCGGGTGTAAGGGCACGTACAATGCGGTGATGTCAGCCTTCCCTTAGAGATGCCACGCCAGAGTTTTGCTTAGTTGGATGAGAGAGAATGAACAGAGAAAAGGTTGTCTTCCCTTAGCTAAGGGATCATCTCTTAGAAAATAAGGGAAGACTATTTTCTCCATTGTATCACATATGTTGTCCATTAGCAACAAATTTCCTACCAAAATTTAATTATTCGGATTAATTGTTAGAGATGGTTGTAAGAGATAATGCATTGTATGACTTATATCTAAGAGATTTCTATTTTCGTGCCCCTGGTTCGTTAGTTGTACTCAGTTTTCCCCAGTCTCTTAGTTTTTCCTCAGTTTTCCCCTCCTCTAGTTTGAAACACGCACAAGTGCTGGAACGGCCGGTAGCCGTCGAGTCGGAGGCCTTGACCGTTAGTCCGACCGGGTGGGGCCGCACAGGGGCAGCTCCTCCCCGACCGTCTCGTGCCGACGGGTAGGGTCGGGAGACACGTCGGAGCAGCCATCCATCTATCGCCGACGTGTGGGCCGTTTTATTTCATGATTTTATACGCGGTGCTGCCAATGACAAATGGGGCCGCTCTATATGGCTGCCGCAGCCAATGACCAGTGGGGTCGTATATTTTTCGGAGAAAAGACATATATTGCCGCTCCGTGGGCTGCCGCAGCCAATGACCAGTGGGGTCGTCTATTTATTTAGAGAAACTCATATATTGCCGCTCCGTGGGGCCTCCGCAGCCAATGACCAGGTGGGGTCGTCTATTTTTCCGGAAAAGACATATATTGCCGCTCCGTGGGCTGCCGCAGCCAATGACCAAAGTGGGGTCGTCTATTTATTTAGAGAAAATCATATATTGCCGCTCTGTGGGGCCTCCGCAGCCAATGACCAGTGGGGTCGTCTATTTTTCAGGAAAAGACACATATTGCCGCTCTGTGTGGCTGCCGCAGCCAATGACCAGTGGGATCGTCTATTTATTTAGAGAGAAAAAATCATATATTGCCGCTCTGTGGGGCCTGCGCAGCCAATGACCAGTGGGTCGTCTATTTTTCAGGAAAACTCGCATATTGCCGCTCTGATATATGTCTTTAGAGAATATCATAGAGAGAAGGAACAAGTTCGCTAATTAATTATTCTTAAGCTAGACCCGAGAACCGCTGGCAGCTCGTTACCCACCGTCGGACGGAGCAGCCATCGCCGGCGCCTCGTCGCGCCGCCGGCTCTGTCCCCCGGCGGCGTCGGACGAACTGCGGCGCTGCACGTCAACCACGGCTCCGAGCACTTGTTTCGTCCGCACGCATTGGACCCACCGCAGAAAGTCCGCCGCAAGCGGATCCGCCGCCCACGACGACCGGGATTTGTTCCGCGCACCAATTGGTATAGCTTGGTAAGACCTCCGCTTCTCGCCTCCCCCGCCCCCTAAACGATTCGGTTCCCGTAATTTATTGGAGTTTGCAGTGCACGAAATAGTCCTCAATGTCTGGTCGTAGCGGGTACACCGGCGAGGGTGGGGATTCAATCATGTCGTGGCCACGTTCTACTTCTCCTACCTCGTCGGAAGTGCAGGTATCTAGCTTCAGCTCTCTGTACTACCGTTGAATTTGAAGTTTCGCCATGGCCTGTTGGGGTGATTTCAGTTGTTCTTTTTTCCATTATTGTTACAGCTTAGCCGTGCAAGCCGATGATCCATGGTACATTGCATACCAAGATGAATCAACCCAGTGGTGTAGCCAGAGGATGGATTTGGAGGAGAAGGTGGCCAATTTAGGTGATGAATTGGCCCGTAAAACCTGATGATATTCGAGCTGAAGCGTATTGTGGAGGAAGAAAAGAAGAATTCAGAGCTTATTCGCAAGGAGAAGTTGAGAGTTGAGACAGATCTTGCCGTATTTGATCAAGTGGTAGAAAATCTAGAACATGAACTTAAAGTGATGGGAGAGGAGAAAAGTAGATTCATCTCGTGCAGTTTTATTAGGTGTCATCCATGTCCTAGCAGTTATGTGGTTCGCGTAGACGATTTAGTATAGAATTGTTATTCAGTAGATGGCTCTAACCACTGTATTTTGTTGTGGCTCTAAGCACTGTATTTTGGTGTACAATTTCCTACTTGTGCTAAGTAATGCGCACGATAATTTTAGCATGCATGAACATTTTGTAAAATTGAAGGGATCCCAAAAGTGAAAGCATGTACCAGCCTCCGGATCAAATACATATCAATATCTTCCCAATCAAGTTGGGATAGAATTCAAATCATACATACAGATGTACATGGACGTGGAGAAGCTTTTTTTGAGACGGAGGTAGTAGTTCGAACAATTTTATCCCAATTGGAAATTGAAAAACACAAATTTATCATAATTTATCCCAATTTGCGGCGTCGAACACGGCCGCGCAGCGATGGGCAAGAAAGGCCGGGACGACGGGCGGGCTGAGGGGTGGTCATCCGCGCCATCAAACGTTGAAGCGATGTTATCGGCGATGGCTTCAATGTTCGTGGCATCGATGACCAGTGTCGGAACGGCCGCTGTCTTGGTGTACTTCATCGGCGACGGATCTGCGGAGGGCTGGATCGGCGGCTTTGCAGCGCGGTTGTAGACGATGGCTTCAATCGTCTTGGCATCGATTCGCACTCTCGGCACCGGAAGTGAGACATCAACAGGCTCCGACATTGAAGGCTGGGTCTGCGCCGTCGAAGCGATGTTGTAGGCGATGGCTTCAATGTTCGTGTCATCGATGATCACTGTCGGCACGGCCGCCGTCTTGGTGTTCTTCATCATTCAACAGATCTGAGAATAGAATCGAAAGTGAGACAGAGAGAGACATTTCAACTATTTCTGACGGTTAGATCCTCACCGGCACTCTTAGATCCACGGCGCACGCACGGTTAGATCCGCGCCTCCGCATGATGACCCACAAGTATAGGGGATCGCAACAGTCTTCGAGGGAAGTATTACCCAATTTATTGATTCGACACAAGGGGAGACAAAGAATACTTGAAAGCCTTAACAGCGGAGTTGTCAATTCAGCTGCACCTGGAAACAGACTTGCTCGCAAGAGTTTATCGAGTAGTAACAGCTTTATAGCAGTAGCAGTAGTGAAATAACGAGCAGCAGAGTAACAAAGACAGCAGTAGTGATTTTAGTAAACAGCAGGATTAAAATACTCGTAGGCACGGGGACGGATGACGGGCGTTGCATGGATGAGAGAAACTCATGTAACAATCATAGCAGGACATTTGCGGATAATAATAAAACGGTATCCAAGTACTAATCAATCAATAGGCATGTGTTCCAATTATAGTCGTACGTGCTCGCAATGAGAAACTTGCACAACATCTTTTGTCCTACCAGCCGGTGGCAGCCGGGCCTCAAGGGAAACTATCTGGATATTAAGGTACTCCTTTTAATAGAGTACCGGAGCAAAGCATTAACACTCCGTGAACACATGTGATCCTCACATCACTACCATCCCCTCCGGTTGTCCCGATTTCGTCACTTCGGGGCCATTGGTTCCGGACAGCGACATGTGTATACAACTTGCGGGTAAGATCATAAACAACGAATATCTTCATGAATCAATAACATGTTCAGATCTGAGATCATGGCACTCGGGCCCTAGTGACAAGCATTAAGCATAACAAGTTGCAACAATATCATAAAAGTACCATCTACGGACACTAGGCACTATGCCCTAACAATCTTATGCTATTACATGACCAATCTCATCCAATCCCTACCATCCCCTTCAGCCTACAGCGGGGGAATTACTCACACATGGATGGGGGAAACATTGCTGGTTGATGGAGAGGCGTTGGCGGTGATGGCGGTGATGATCTCCTCCAATTCCCCGTCCCGGCGGAGTGCCAGAACGGAGACTTCTGGCTCCCGCGACGGAGTTTCGCGATGTGGCGGCGTTCTGGAGGGTTTCTGGCGACTTCGACTTCTCCCCGTGCGTTTTTAGGTCGAGGCGAATAAGTAGTCCGAAGGGGGCGTCGGAGGCCGACCGAGGGGGCCACACTACATGGCCGCGCGGGCCCCCTAGGCCGCGCCGCCATGTAGTGTGGGGCCCTCGGGCCTCCACTTCAATTGCCCTTCCGGCTCCGTCATTATTCCGGGAAAATAGGCCCTTTCGTCAAAATCCCGAGGTTTTTCCCGAAAGTTGGATTTCTGCACAAAAACGAGACACCGTAACAGTTCTGCTGAAAACAGCGTTAGTCCGTGTTAGTTGCATCCAAAATACACAAATTAGAGGCCAAACAATAGCAAAAGTGTTCGGGAAAGTAGATACGTTTTGGACGTATCAACTCCCCCAAGCTTAGCTTATTGCTTGTCCTCAAGCAATTCAGTTAACAACTGAGCGATAAAAGAACTTTCACGAACACATTTGCTCATATGATGTATATATTCTCATGTTATGGCTAATACTTAAGCAGTTCATAATGAGACACATGCAAATAAGATCATCTAACAGCTATGTCAATCATGGAGAGGTACCAACAATTAATAATAAGCATCAAGAATCATGTACATAAGCAAGATTGCAATGTTCATAAGAGAGTATGATAAAGTGGTATCTCGCTTGCCCGTATTTGATCGGCAAAACATAAATGCCCGGGCACCTTTGAAGTTCATAGAAAGACTAGAAGTAGTGATTGTCAAAGATAAAAGCATCAAAGTTATACCACAATCAATCATATTTTGAGACAAGCATATTATACTAAGAATGACAGTTGTGCTCTCAAGAAAGTGCTCAAAGAAATAATGGAGACACAACATAAAAGTAAAAGATTGACCCTTCGCAGAGGGAAGCGAGGATTAACATGCGCTAGAGCTTTTCATTTGTAAAGTAGGAGTAAAATTATTTTGAGAGGTGTTTGTTGTTGTCAACGAATAGTAATGGGTACACCAACTACCTCGCCAACCGGACTTTCAAGAGCGGCTCCCATGAATTATTTGCATTTTTATGTGGCACTCCTTCCAACCTTTCTTACACAAACCATGGCTAACCGAATCCTCGGGTGCCCGCCAACAATCACATACCATGAAGGAGTGCCTTTTTATTTTAGTTTTATTATGATGATGACACTCCCCCAACCTTTGCTTACACAAGCCATGGCTAACCGAATCCTTCGGGTGCCGTCCAACAATCACAAACCATGGAGGAGTGTCTATTTAAGTTAATTAATTCGGGACTCGGGAATCCCATTGCCAGCTCTTTTTGCAAAATTATTGGATAAGCGGATGTGCCACTATTCCATATGAGAGTCCGTCAAAAGTAAATGACAAGGTTGAAAGCTAAACACCACATACTTCCTCATGAGCTATGAAACATCAACACAAATTAAGAAGCATTTTGAAGGTTTTAAAGGTAGCGCATGAGAATTTACTTGGAATGGTTTGAAATGCCATGCATAGGTATTTATGGTGGACACTCTGGAATAACTTGGTTTTCATGTGTTTGGAGGCACGAGCAGCGTTCCCGCTCAGTACAAGTGAAGGCTAGCAAAAAGACTAGGGAGCGACAAATCAAGAGAGCAAGAATCGTCATAATCATGCTTGCGGCAAAATAAATTAACGGAGGCATAAAAGTGATACAAGAACTCGAAGCAATATAGATCATCGAGGCTTAATTGACTTTTTGTTCAGTCATATGCATGCGTGAGCATGTGCCAAGTCGATATAAATGAATTATTCAGAGGAGGATACCACAATGCCATACTTACTTATGAATAAAACAATGCAAGCAAACATCCATGACATGCTACTCATATTAATAGATTGGAGCTAAACATGAGAGATCATAAACTACTAGACTTTCTCAAATAACATATACCTCACATGAACCAACTAAGCATGCTCACATGGATGAGTATATGTACAAAAATGAAAACAAATAGAGTTCATACCAGCCTCTCACCACAATCAGATTGTCGTAGATCGTCATTATTGCCTTTTCACTTGTGTAGCTTGGATAATATGAAATGAAAACCACGCTCCAGCCACCGAAGACCATTGAACTCATGATGAACTTTACAAACCAAAGAAGAACAGCAAATATTTTTGGTGTTTTCGAATTTGAGAACAAGAACAAAAGGAAACAAGCAAACAAAGCAAAATCTTTTTGGGTTTTCTTATAGCAAACTAGCAATAGCAAATAAAGCGAAACAAATGCAAGAAACCAAGATAAACAAATGGTGAAGAGAAACAACAGAAATATTTTTGGTCTTTTTGTGTTTTGGGAAAGAAACAAAGCGAAAGCAAGAAATAGCAAACTAAAAGAAACACAGAAAAGCAAGATGGCAGAAATCTGCCAAAACTTGACAGCAGTACAGAAATCGATTTTTACAAAAATCTTACGATGCTCAGTTCAAAAAGTGTTCAACTAATGAAAGTTAGATAACAACCTGGGGAACATGCACAAAAATTTGCAACTCAAAATAACGTTCTGGCTGGGCACACGAATTTTTACGGTAACAGCCCAGAATCTGTTTTCAGGCAGCACTTCCCCAAATATCATCTTCCTCTCATTAGAAAACCACTCAAAGAGACTAAACAAGTATATACAAGTATCCAGCAATCATAATATGCAAAGAATGAGTGATGCCGGTATACCTCCCCCCAAGCTTAGGCTTTTGGCCTAAGTGGAGTTCAATCCCATCGATCCCATGAAGTAGTATCTCCGTAATATGAAGATGGGTCGTATTCCGGGTATGTGCTAGAAGAAGCACCCGGATATGTGACGGTGTGGTCGTAGGAGGTCCCGACGTCCTCGGAGTCATGTTGCTGGTGGAACTCTTGTATCTTCATATGTTCATCCACCTCCTCCTTAGTGCACACGACCATGATTGCCTGTCAATACTGAGCAAACCTGGTTGGGGAAGAGGGATTTCCTTCTCCTCCCCGTCAGAAAACAACATTCTATATACCATATTATCTAAAGTAGAGTCAGTTGTAACAAAATGATGACTCTTCATAGCAACAATGTCAAGCCTCCTAGGGGCCAATGGCACATCATTAGGATCAATAGGAAGATTTAGGTATGTTAAAACACGCAATGCAATAGTTCCTCCAAAAATAGGCCCCCTGGTAGTCAGGCGGCGAGCAATAAGAGCACCGAGGTGATAGGAGGTTTGACCAGTAAGTGCAATATTCAGGAAAGCAAGATGGTAGCTAGAGATATTACTAGTGTTCTCCCTACCAAGAATGCTAGTAGCAATGTAGTATGCAAAATATTTAATGGCGGGGAGTTGAATGTTCCTTATCTTGCCCCGCTGAATGGTGCGACAATCATCATCGGTAATCCCACGGTAGAGCTCCAACAAGTCCCGAGGGTTGTCATCAATCCTACTTGCTGTACCTGCAGGGACAATATCCAAAGCAAGACAAAAATCCTTCAACGGCATAGTCACAGTATTACCATAGATCCTAAATGCAACCGTTGGCTCATAATGTTTGTTGTTGAACTGGAAACTCTCGACGAAGGTCTTGGTGAGCAAGTAGTATTGCTCCCTTTCATCGCCCATATAGGTGGTTAACCCTGCCCTGTTGACAAGGGTTAAGAAGTCCTCCAATATTCCTGCATTTCTTAGAAAATCATAGCATGGAAAAGTAGAAGCATTAGGAGGCCCGTTGTCCTCTTCGGGCGCGAAGCTAGGCGCGAGGATGTCCTCGTTGTACGACCGCCTAATTTGGGTGGAGGACCTAGAAGGCCTCCCGGTGCTGGTTGTTCCCTTCTTGAACAACTCTCCAAATTTGAACTTCTTCATTTTCTGAAATTTTCAACAAACAATATAAAACTTGATTTGGTGACATACAATTGGGGGAAACTACCATAGGAACTTGCTAGAGTACTAATCATGCATCAAAACTAATTTCTACCAATTAGAACAAGCATGCAAGCTCACCAAACATGTTACCTACAGCAGCAAAATATTCAAGATATACTCAACCAAACAAAATTCTACTTGGATGGGTGGAGGAGTCACATACCAAGGAGCAAATGTGCCAAATTTCAGCAGGAAATCTGAGCTGAGCAAAGAGATCGAGAAATCTGGAGTTCTTGAGCAAAAACGCGAGTGAGAGGAAATGTGTTCGAGTTTTTTCGGGAGAGAGAAGGTGCTGGGAGGAAGAGATGGCAAAGTGGGGCAAGGAGGGGCCCACACCACATGGTGGCGCGGCCACCTCCTTGGCCGCGCCGGCCTGTGGTTTGGCGCCCTCCGGTGCCCCACAGGTCATCCTCTCGGTGCTCCCAGTGCCTCGTCGAAAAATAGGACCAACGGTGTAATTTTCGCGAATTTTTGAAAACTTTGAAAAATGCACATTTTCTGGGTATTAAGTTTATTATTACTGGCCAGGAAAATTTTTGAAATCTCAAATCAACTAAGAAACTTTGCAAATTAAAAATGCTACAGCAACTAAAGCAAGTGGAGGAAGAAAGAAAGAGATGTTGTTTACCTCCTCTATGCATATAAAAGGTATTTGTTAACAAGGTTGATCAAGTCTTGCCACCAAATAAATTTTATATAGCATATGAAGAAATAAACCTCAAATCAATCATGTTACCTTGAATTGTATTGATATGGATCCAATCACAAGAGTTTGATATTCTTCTTTAGGCTCATATATAGGACAATCGATAGTTCCAACTTTGATAGTTCTCACATGAGAAATAGTATTAACTCCGCACGCTTTTTCAATCCTCTTGGGGAAATAGACGGTGTGTTCCTTATCATCAACATTGAAAGTAACCTTTCCTTTATTGCAATCAATAACAGCCCCTGCGGTGTTAAGAAAAGGTCTCCCAAGAATAATAGACATATTATCATCTTCGGGCATTTCCAACACAACAAAATCAGTTAATATCAAGCAGTTATTAGTAACTTGAACAGGAACATCCTCACATATACCAACAGGAATAGCAGTAGATTTATCAGCCATTTGCAAAGATATATCAGTAGGTATCAACTTATCTAGATAAAGTCTCTTGTATTTCTCCTATAAATGTTGCAAGACTACCCAGCCATCTAGGGGGTCTGAGAGGGGCAAATCAATCTGGTTCGTTCGTTTCACCAGCCACAATCCCACTTTTCACCACAGCCGTCGGATGTGGTAGTTTTTTTTCCACCTTTTGCTTGTTTGATTAGGTCAATGACGAATGGGACCCAGCGTGTGTAGGGACGGCGAGCGCGGGCAGCGGCGAGGCGCGCGTTCAGGTCGCCTTTCTCCCCTCGTTTTCCTGTGTGCGTGGGGTGGGTGAAAACCCTAGATCAGCCCGTGGTGACCTCCCCCAATCCCTCGTCTCCTCTCCCCCGTTCCTCCTCCCCCAACCCGCGCCGCCTCCTCTCCTCCTCCCAAGCGAGACGCAGCCCGACGTGAGCGAGGACGGAACTCGGGCGCCGCCGGAGAACGGCCGCGGGGCGCTGCTGCGTGGAGCGCCAGTCACCGCCGGTTACCGACCGACGGGGGCGCCTTGACGCGGCCACATCGGCGGCAAGGACTTCGCGCTCGCACGAGGGCGGTTGGACGGGGCAGCGGCGAGCGATGGGGTCGGCCGGATGCGGCAACCGGATGGGGACGGCCGCGATGGTGGCCCGGAGGAGCGTTCATGGAGGAGGACGCCATCAACGCGGAGAGTGGCGGCTGCCCGGCGCTGCGAGCTCGAGAAGATCGTCCACGCGCCGGCCAGGGCGCGAGGGCTGCAACGGAGGTGGGGTCGATATAGGTGGTGGTGGAGGCCTCCTCCTCCCCCAATTCTTCCGCTCCTGAAGGCAGTGGTGGAGGCTCGCCGACATGCCTAGGAGACGCGGGTTCGCTCAGGTTTTCTTCCTCCTCCTCCCTCCACTCTTCATCTCTATCTATCTCTGGCACTTAGCTGAGGTTGCACTCAATGGGATAAATTGTGTATGTTGATCGTCGTGCCCATCCATCTGCCTCGCTGCGAAGCTGTCTACTTGCTCGCCTGGTCGTAGCCATCGAGTTAGGTGAGATTAGGCACAAAAAAAACAATCGCCTCTGAAATCAAGACTGTGATCTTGATCCAAGGTGAGATTAGAAAAAAAACAGTTTCATTGAGCCTGACAAAATATGGATACAGTTAGAGGTGATATAGGAGGTAACATTAATTCTAGAGACACCAGTGGCCATTTTTCATTTTCCTTTATGTTAAGATGAATTGAAGGAAAGTACTTTCATTGATACAGCATTAGTACCATATTTCTTTTTTATCATCAAGCATCAAAGAGTTTTATATGTTTTTAGGGATAGAAACCATTAATTCTAGAGACACCAGGTCAGTGGCCATTTTTTATTTTCCTTTATGTTAAGATGAATTGAAGGAAAGTACTTTCATTGATACAACATTAGTACCATATTTCTTTTTTATCATCAAGCATCAAAGAGTTTTATATGTTTTTAGGGATAGAAACACATAAGGATATGTTGTCATCTGTTAAACTGTACTAGCATGTAGCCAAAAGTATTTTAACACTACAACCGAACATTGAATTTCGGCTTCCTTTGGTCTCCCTTCATTTGTAGGAAGCTTGAGGCATGAAAAATTTCATGAAAAAACCTGAGCATACCTACTCAAGTTCTATGGCATGGATCTGAATTTAACAGGTACTATATTTTGCCATCGAGAGGCTCATGAATAGTGTAGTTAGCATGGCAGGTACTACTCAAAAGACCACTGTTTCTCGAACTTAACTTGCGTGTTATCGTGTTTAATCTTTCTTGGGATAGCTTGTGACAAGTTTCTGTCCTTTAAATATAGATGAAGCACGTGCATCAAATAAGTCAATTGGAGTATAAATGAACTACTGAGATTCATCACTGATCGCTAAATTCAATTCTGAATTTTATAGTAGTTGTTTTTCCATGTGAGAGAGATATCATATTGGTAGCATCCTAAAACCTCCTCAAAACAGAATTCTTGCTTTCATTTTGTAATTTTGTAGGACAATGATAATATATATGAACCTAATTCTGAACAAGCTACCGAACTGCGCAGGAAAGTTGCTCCCTTACGTATGCGGCTGCTCAAAGGTATAAGCAGCCGGAGAGAACATCTAGAGCGCTTTCAATGTCGAGATCAAGTGAAGTTGCGTCTGGGCTCGGCGAGTGCTTGACTTTCCCAAGCATGAAGCTTTTGGGAGCACTCGTGTTGTCAGGTCATCTTGGGTGCCAGGCTGGCATCACTTCTACCGAGTTGTGTTGTTGTTACAACTACTACACCTTCATTGCTTCTTGGATGGTAATTTGCATCGCTGTATATATTTCTACTTTTATGACGATTATATGGTTCCAAACTTGTATGGTTTCAGCGTGCAATCCTCAGCCTTTTTTAGGTAACTATGTATGGAGATCAAATCACAATAGTTCCTAGATATATCCAAATAAGTGCTCAAATGATAGAAACCACACCGAAGTGAATCCTGCAAACTTCGTGATTTTTTAGGTCTGATGGTCTTTCAGTATACATGTTTATGTGAAAATCATGAAGGTACATATGATTAAGTTATTGTTTTTGAACTAATTTAACACCAAGGATGAGAGAAGGATAAAAATCAAATTCTCCTTTGTAATATGATAAATATGGCGCCATTATGATTTTCATACCCTATGGGCAAAATATTTGGATGTATGTAACTCCTTGCAAATTACAGTTGTTATTTTATCTGCAGGTGGTTATTGTTTTCCTTGCACTTGAGTTCAGACCAGCTGGAATTATTCTTGCAAAGTTTAGGACATGGCTCTCCATTTACTCCATTTCAATGTACAAGTCTCTTTATCATATCTATTTTCTTTTGCTGCAGTGTGGTTCAGCTTAAAGCCAATACAATACAAGTGAGATAGCTAACCGCACCAATCAGTTGTGAGGACACGTGAAGTGTCTTATGTCATTGGTGGATCTCCCATGGGCTGGATTTTTTGTGTGTGGCCTGAAGGAAAAGAAGAATAGCTGTCACTTCAAGCTGCAAAGTCAAATATCACTCACTCAGCCACTCAGGTGACTCAGAGATTCTTAGCTCTATAAGCATTATTACTGCTCATGATTGTTTGCAGTATATATTATACCAATGTTATTTTCTCCCTGTTTGAGGTATAAATTTCATGTTTACCAGAATACCAGTTGTAGGATCCTTACCGTTGTCTTTTGTGTAATCTGGCACTAATCGCG
>NW_025900935.1:0-16331 GCF_022539505.1 Lolium rigidum | reverse complement strand
ACATATTCAGAGGTGACACAATCATTCTTAACACTTCTGGACATTGCATAATGCTACTGGACATTAGTGGATCAAAGAAATTCATCCAACATAGCGAAAGAGGCAATGCGAAATAAAAGGCAGAATCTGTCAAAACAGAACAGTTCGTATTGACGAATTTTAAAATGGCACCAGACTTGCTCAAATGAAAATGCTCAAATTGAATGAAAGTTGCGTACATATCTGAGGATCATGCACGTAAATTGGCATAATTTTCTGAGCTTCCTGCAGGGCAGTGGGCTCAGATTCGTGACAGCAAAGAAATCTGGAACTGCGCAGTAATCCAAATCTAGTACTTACTTTTCTATCAACGGCTTAACTTGGCACAACAAAACACAAAACTAAGATAAGGAGAGGTTGCTACAGTAGTAAACAACTTCCAAGACACAAAATAAAAACAAAGTACTGTAGGTAAAAACATGGGTTGTCTCCCATAAGCGCTTTTCTTTAACGCCTTTCGGCTAGGCGCGAAAGTGTGTATCAAGTATTATCGAAGGGTGGTACTTCTACAGCGGGGTGTGGGCTTTTCTCAACCAGGCATATTATATTAGATACATAAGTTTCAGCATCTCCCTTTTCATTAGTCTTAGGCGTGCTACTCTCATCAAACAAATTTTCAGGGAACAAGCCAAGCATAGTTATTTTCTAGTGCATCATTCATAGCTAGGAGCTTACATGGTATTGGTGCTTTGATCTCCCCTCCATCATCAATATTATTAGTGTATCTTATTCTATCCATATCCATCTTTTCAAGGAGACTAACAAAATTAGTAGGAGAACCAAGCATATTAAATTTAGCAAACACCTTTCTAGCTTCTCTTGCTAGACCACCAAATTCTCTAAGAAGGGTTTCTAATACAAAATCTTTCTTTTCCCCTTCTTCCATATCACCAAGTGTGAAAAACATGTGTTGGATTATAGGATTAAGATTAACAAATTTAGTTTCCAACAAGCGAACTAAATGCGCAGCAAGCAATTTCATAAGTAGGCGCAAGATCTACCAAGTGTCTATCTTCAAAATTTTCAATGGTACTAACATGGTTGAAGAATTCTTCTATATTATTTCTCCCAACTATAGACCCACGTCCTACCGGTATGTTCTTTGTGGTAAAATTAAAAGGAAACATGATGAAATAAGTAAAGTGAATGCAAGTAAACTAATTTTTTTGTGTTTTCGATATAGCAAACAAGATAGCAAATAAAGTAAAACTAGCAACTAATTTTTTTGTATTTTGATTTAGTGCAGCGAACAAAGTAGTAAATAAAATAAAAGCAAGACAAAAACAAAGTAAAGAGATTGAGAAGTGGAGACTCCCCTTGCAGCGTGTCTTGATCTCCCGGCAACGGCGCCGAAAAATATGCTTGATGGCGTGTATTTCACACGTTCGTTGGGCAACCCCAAGAGGAAGGTATGATGAGCACGGCGGCAAGTTTTCCCGAGAAAGAAACCAAGGTTTATCGAACCGGGAGGAGCCAAGAAGCACGTTGAAGGTTGATGGCGGCGGGATGTAGTGCGGCGCAACACCGGAGATTCCGGCGCCAACGTGGAACCTGCACAACACAACCAAAGTACTTTGCCCCAACGAAACGAGTGAGGTTGTCAATCTCACCGGCTTGCTTGTAACAAAGGATTAACCGTATTGTGTGGAAGATGATTGTTTGCGAGAGAAAACAGTAAAAACAAGTATTGCAGTAGATTGTATTTCGATAAAGAGAATTGGACCGGGGTCCACAGTTCACTAGAGGTGTCTCTCCCATAAGACGAACAGCATGTTGGGTGAACAAATTACAGTTGGGCAATTGACAAATAAAGAGAGCATGACAATGCACATACATATCATGATGAGTATAGTGAGATTTAATTGGGCATTACGACAAAGTACATAGACCGCCATCCAAGCTGCATCTATGCCTAAAAAGTCCACCTTCAGGTTATCATCCGAACCCCCTCCGGTATTAAGTTGCAAACAACGAGACAATTGCATTAAGTATGGTGCGTAATGTAATCAACAACTACATCCTTAGACATAGCATCAATGTTTTATCCCTAGTGGCAACAAGCACAACACAACCTTAGAACTTTTCATCACTTGTCCCGGTGTCAATGCGAGGCATGAACCCACTATCGAGCATAAGTACTCCCTCTTGGAGTTACAAGCATCTACTTGGCCAGAGCATCTACTAGTAACGGAGAGCATGCAAGATCATAAACAACACATAAGCATAACTTTGATAATCAACATAACAAGTATTCTCTATTCATCGGATCCCAACAAACGCAACATATAGAATTACATATAGATGATCTTGATCATGATAGGCAGCTCACAAGATCCGACAATGATAGCACAATGGGGAGAAGACAACCATCTAGCTACTGCTATGGACCCATAGTCCAGGGGTAGACTACTCACACATCACACCGGAGGCGACCATGGCGGTGTAGAGTCCTCCGGGAGATGATTCCCCTCTCCGGCAGGGTGCCGGAGGCGATCTCCGGGATCCCCGAGATGGGATCGGCGGCGACGGCGTCTCGGTAATGTTTTCCGTATCGTGGCTCTCGCGTGCGGGGGTTTCGTCACGGAGGCTATTTGTAGGCGGAAGGGCAAGTCGAGAGGCGGCACGGGGGCCCACACCATAGGCCGGCGCGGCCGGGGGTGGGGCCGCGCCGCCCTAGGGTTTGGCCACCCCGTGGCCCCTCTTCGTCTCGTCTTCGGTCTTCCGGAAGCTTCGTGAGAAAATAGGCCTCCGGGCTTTTATTTCGTCCAATTCAGAGAATATTTCTTTACTAGGATTTCGAAACCAAAAACAGACGAAAACAAAGAATCGGCACTTCGGCATCTTGTTAATAGGTTAGTTCCAGAAAATGCACGAATATGATATAAAGTGTGCATAAAACATGTAGATAACATCAATAATGTGGCATGGAACACAAGAAATTATCGATACGTTGGAGACGTATCAACCATCGAGGTTGCCGACAGTGCAACCGGCAGGCCGCTGGAGCCCCGCAAGAACGCCACCAAGTTTGTCAACCAATGCGGAGCCATTGTTAGAGACAACGTCTCGATCACTGTCCAGGAGTGGAATGAGCCAAAGAAGGCACGAGTTGGTTTCACTTTTGTTGATGAGAGAACAAAAAAAGATTGCTTCAAGAAGCTTATGGAACATTTCGTTCTACCTCCGGAATACAACAAATTCGATGAGGAGGGTAACAAGATTGAGGAAAACAAGGAGAGGAGGAGGCTAGTCAAACGGTTCGCTCTTCATAAGATGTCCGCGGCATTCGGAAATTCAAGCAAAATCTAGCCCATGACTTTGTCAAGGAGAACAAGACTCCGGATTTCAAAGGACAATATGAGAAAGCTGAAACATGATTGGCCAGAATTTGTGAAGCAAAAGAAATCGGAGCAGTTCCTTGAACTATCGAAAAAAATAAGAAAAATGCGGCTAAGAAGGAGTACAATCATATTATGGGGCCAGGAGGGTATCGCCTTTGGGAGCCTAGGTGGGAGAAGATGGAGAACGAGCTGAGGGCGCGAGGAATCCGTCCAGGTACGGAGGGATGGGACCCAAGGGCCAAAAGCTGGTGGTCGGGCATGGGGGATCGCTGAACCCGGAGACAGGGAAGTGTGTTTACCGGGGCAAAATTATTAAACCCACCCAAAAGCTTATTGAGGCAATGAGGGATGCTCAAGAGGGGAAGATCAAGTTCAACAGAGAGAACGACGCGCTGACAAAAGCCCTCGGGAATCCTGAACACGGAGGACGTGTACGAGGCATGGGGCACATTCCGTGGAAAATAGGGTTCCCCGAACGATGACCCGTACGGTTACGAAGCCGTAAGAGAAAGATGGATCGGGAAGCGGATGTTGTCGCGCGGTTGGCATCGGAAATGGATGTGATGAAGAAAACCGTGAGTGTACTAGTAGCCGAAAGAGATGCAGCTCGGGCGCAGCATGAAGATCATCCATTGGATCTCGGAAGCCGCAGCGGCAGAAGCAGCGTGGCTTCCACGGAGGCCCCACCGGCGGTGCACCGACGATCAAAATTACTCGCACCGGAGCCTCTAGTGGTGGAAATTACTGCACGGAGCCTCCTCGCTACCCCGTGGACGATATAAAGGAGATGAAAGAATGTCATCTGTATTATCCTATCGGGAACATGTCCATGAAGGTAGCCATCGGCGAGTGCTTTACCATGTTTACTTGGAGCACTCCACCACAACAACCCCATTCAAGATGGCTATGCTCGTGTCACGGTGGAGGACATAGTCCAAGGGTTTGAGGACCTGGACATTGACATTGCTACACCCGAAGGGGCGAGAAGACTTGGAGATGTCAAGCGCCGGTTCATTCTATGGCAAAAGAAGTTTATCAAGTTTCCGGGCGAGGCGCCAACAAGTCCACCCCTACGGTGGTGGTGGCGGTGGCGGTGGTGGTGGTGGTGGTGGTGCTTCACCTACACCTCCTTCACGAGGGCCGACGCCGCCCCCAATTCACCTCCGGCGGGTAGCGGCCGCCGCCCCCGGTCCGCCCGGGCGGGTAAGCGCACGCCACCCCCAATCCACCTCCCGGCGAAGAAGCGAAGCAGATCCTGGACTATCAACCCGGACCCTTATGTACCTAAGACCACAAAGGTACCGGAGCCATCACCGAAGCCTCTCCCCACGAGGCCTTGGGAACGTCTTGCCGATGAAGTCGACGCGGCCGCGACTCGCGATTATGAGAAATGGAAGGCGGAATGCAAGAAGAAAAGAGAGCCGAGCCCAAGCCGTATTTTCGATGAGCAAAAGAAGCTGGGCTAAGTCATTTTTGAGCACACCGTCCCAAGCCGCGAAGAATCCGCTCGACGACTATGCACGTGAACTTCGTAGGCAAGCACTCGCGTTCAAGAGGAGCCAAGAGTTGGCAGAGAAGCAGGAGAAGAAAGCCTTGGAGGAGGCCGAGAAAAAATTAGAAAGGGAAAGAAGTTGCCCATCTCGGGAACAAAGTAAACAATCGATCGCCCCGCTCATAGTGCAAGCCGCCGGTCCGGATGCCCCCGATATCATAGCAGCTGCGAGCAACGACATGGATTGACCGTAACGAGTGCCGGAGAACAAGCGGCCAACTTAGGTATCACTCTTCGTGCACTTGTTAGGCCTTGATGAGGCGCCAATGAAGGACGTAGTATTTACATATGTGGAGAATGGCCCTCTCGTCGAGCACTGCGCGAGGAAGAGGATACCTCGACAAATGAAAGGTCTGCTAAATTGGTACAAGGGTTACATAAAACTTAAAAACGCCAAAGACTGTATTTATGCGGAAGTTAGATATGAGCATCACTTCAAACATTACTATATAACAATTCATCGGAGTGAATTGTTCCGAATTGTTCAATCTGCGCGAGCTCGACAAATCTATCATCGGTTGCTACGTTCTGTAAGTGATTTATTAATTTCTACCCCATCTCGTTCATTGCACGCACTATATATATATATATATATATATATATATATATATATATATATAGAGAAAAGCTTTTCTATTTTGTGTCTCCGTGGTGGTTGCAATCATCACGGTTGATGTTGCTTTGAGATTCCCATTATATGCTGGCTCAAACTTTCCCACTATACTTTTTTCTATTTAGTGGAGGCGTTTGAGATTTCCTCTTTTAACCAAGTTGGGACCCGCTTGCTGCACCGGCCAGAGCTAGGCCTGCCCCCTTCCGTAGCGCTCTGCCCGAGAATCCCTCTCCAGAGTCTCGTGAGCGAAAGGTTCAGCACCCATCTCTTCTCCCGTTTTAGACTCCTCAATTCCCATGGATCCCGTTTACCCCGTTATATCTGTGATTGCGGCAAACCCCGGTTCATCCCAAATCGCTGGCATTGTCTCTCTCGTTCTGATCCCCACGATCCAGATCCACCCTCGACCTAACCTCTCATGCCTTCCTCTAACGCCGCCGACGGTCCTCTTCCTCGTGCTTTCTTGTCCTGCGGGAGCTGCACAACGGAGCTGTCTCCCCGGCCACCGTATGGCCTCCCGCCGCGGCATTGGGTGGAGAAGGAGGGGCTGAATCGCCAAGGAAGGTGACGGCACCGTTGCATCTGCAGCAAGCTGCGCCCCATCTCACCTTCATCTCGCGATGCGGCCGGCCAGGGAGAGGGCTGCCATGGCGGTGGGTAGGAGGCCGTGAGGGGCTGGAGCTCGTCGCCTTAGGAAACGACGCGATCCCGGGTCTCCACCGCCGCCCGCAGGCCCGGCCATCGCCGTCCCTTCCCTTGGCACCTCACATGTCGGCTGCGTCGCCTCTGTGTTCGGCGCCGTCGGATTTGCCGAACGAGAGGGCAGAGATGATGACCGGCCTTGCGCGCACTGGAGGTGCTGCGAGCGCGATGTCCTACTGCACGGCGATCTCGGGCCAGACCCAGTCTACCGGTGGCAGTCCGGGCGCCCCTCCATCCTCCTCCCAAAGGACGGCTGCTGCTCCCGACCTCCCCGTTGCGTTGCTGCGTCGCCAAGGAAATTCCCGTCTGGTACAAAACCGTCACTGTCTCATGATTTAGAGTAGGCAACAACAGATTTTGTATGGGCACTGTTTCGTGATTTAGAGGAGAAGGGGCTAGAGCTTCTAGTTTCTTGTGTATATCTGCATAAAGTGAATGCATGACACACTGAAAAAGAGGCAACACATCACAACGAGTAGATTTTTTCGCCAAGTTTCTTATACTGTGATTGTAATTGGATATCCACCAGTAGTTTGATGAATGTCAGGTCTAGTATGGTTCAGGTGTTATACTATCTTATTCTAAACCAGGGAATTTTTCTGCCAAGTTTCTTATACTATGTTCAGTTATAACATTTGCAATATCAAAATTATTAGTGGAAGGACACCATCTTTGAAAATTTCTTAACAGAATTTATAGTTGAGATAACTCCTGTTTCGTATCAGAATTCAGAAGTTTGCCATTATGCTTTTATGCTTGTCATCTGATGTCTTTTTGTGTACTTTCCCAATGCAGATCAGGCCTCTGTGGTCTGTGGAGGCACTACTTCCAGAACACCCAGGGCCTTACGTTTGTGGTGGACAGCAACGGCACAGAGCATGTTGTTGAGGCCAGAGATGAGCTTCACCGGATGCTCAATGAGGTATTACCACATGGCACATAGTATGCTATATAAAGATCATATAAGTGACCTATGTTTTGTAGTTTTCTTTAGTAGGATCTCTCATATACTTGCATATTTTGGACTTAATCTCTTGGCTGTTTGGTGATCGTAGCATAAGAACCATAACTAATGGTAGTTGCAAGTCCTTGTAGACAACTTTGATACCTCCATCTACAGTTCATAGAAATTTGATTAACATATTTATTATTACTAACATCGTTTAGGAAAAAATTACTGAGTCTGCGGGCTCCTATAACAAATAACCTGCTAGCAAGAATTAAAACAAAAATTCGGTGTTCAGTATGATGGGATGTTCATGTACTCTTGTTTAGTACACTCACTTGGCACCGTTGAACACAACAGCAGGCTCCGTCCACTTTTTGTTCAGGCACCTTCGTAAAGTAAGGCAGGCACCTTATTCTTCTGCTATTGCTGTTTTCCCTTATTATTCTGTTGCTGCGGTTTTTGCCAAACTTTTGTTTGACTAAGTTGTATCATTGGATGATAATCCTGCCATGTTAAAAGATTCATTTGTTCCTTTTTCGAAGTTTCTTTCCCGGTTGCAAATCCTGCTGAAAATAACTACATCATGCTACGGTACTCCTTTTCATTTTCACTTCAGTTTTGTATGCAAATACCTAAGTCCTTTTGTTACCCAGATTTTGATTTGGAGAAAAAACAAAATTGGTTATTCTAATGTTGCTTGTTAACAACACCGTTTCTTAATTTGATATTTTTAATTTGATCTGCTACCTCTGTCAATTTAGGTCATTTAATCTTAATATAAATCAATGTTACTAGTACCACTACTGACCATGTCGAGAGTATATGCTTATTACTGCTTGTATGATCATTCTGTCTGAGGCCAAGTCCTAATTTAGTAGGGAGAAAATATGTTCTTTATGGGTTCGCACACAATATGTTTAGTAGCAGCAAGGTCCTGATCGTTATTTACCTCTGTACACAGTACTAGTATGATATCCGAGGCTAGAATGTCCCAAGATATGAACTGTTGTTCCATTTTAATAATCTTGTCTTGCAATTTTTTGCATATAGTATGGATGATGAGACCTTTCTCAGTTTCACATGTGGCTTTGTTTTTTACGTTTCTCATATCTTTGTCATAATCAGAAAATAGAAGCCCTCCAAATAGAAGCCCCTCCATTGACTTAATATCTGTGATAATCAGAAAATAGAAGCTCTCCAAAATTTATCGATTTGTTTTTGATGATTCTCATATCTTTATGTATATCTGATTATGCAGTGAGCAGAAGCAAGAGTTCAATTATTACTCTGCCACAAGTAGTCTTCTGAGCATCTATCGATGCCACTATTTCTCCTATATGTTTCAAGGTTAACAGACACTTATTCAAGGAGGTGAGATGGTCTTGAATTTGGTAATTTGCTTTCTGATAGCAACATGGTATAAACATATGACAGCTGTATCTTTCAGGTGCTCAATTTCTATTTGTTTCACAGGTAAATGTGACATTATTTTCCACGTCAAGTAATTCATGTGGAAATGCCATTGTAGCAAGTTCTCTCATGTGGTCTGTTTCATCCCTTCCTACAAAGGTTATGTATTGTTCATGTATCCACTTTGTTTGCTTATCATGTAGTTAGGGAAAAACATATTGGTATATCTGAAGAACATTTGATTCTTTTCAAACTATGCTCTTTTTGGTGGAATTCTTATTTTTCCACATCCTACAAGACATCTTTTTTATTATGTTACCGAAATCATAGCATGGAACTGATCATGAATCTATTATTAGCTCGGAATCAGTTTTTTTTTTGGTCATGGGTCAGAGTAATAATTACATAGGGAGAATTTTAGAAAGAAGATTGTGCTCACATTAGATGACGATGGAAAGTTATGTCCAAAATTAATATTATGTAATGCTGATGCCCTTGTGTATGCATATGGCACTTTCGAGATCCATTTCACATTACAACCACGCACCTTTCTCTAACACGCGCGGCTCTTTTATAAATTATACTCAAGTACAAATTAAATTACATACCTAGGGGTACGGGAGGACTTCTACGTCTACTAACTATTTAAATAAATATCTACACAAATATTGAAACTAATTTAGATGTAACTAGAACCTTGATTTCCACCATCTAGAACTGTTGCACTTTTTGTTCACGCACTTTTCCCTAACATCTGTGGCACTTTTTATAAATCATATCAAAGTAGCTACATTGATTATTTAGGGTTCAAGTACCCTCCTAACAAACATAGGAAGGTAGGCATGCCGCGGAAGAGAACTCCTTCAATAACAAAGGCACTTTTGCTCTGAACCATTCGAAAGTTACACACGCACCTTTTTTCATAGATGTGTAGCTCCGTATAATAAATTAAATATTGCTATGGCCTTTCATAGTGTATATCAAGTTAGTCAATTTTTTTGTCTAGTTGAAATTTGTTTTTTCGTCTGGACAGACATATTTAAAATAATATAAATGAAAAAAAAAGAAAACTTCTTGTTCCAGGCTATAACTAATTTTTTGTGTGTGTAAAAGCCCTTCTTCCTGGACACATGGCATTTTTTATGAGTGGGATCCTTTTCTATTTTCCAATTTGTGTCATGCATGTGAAATTATCAAGTATATGTTGCTGAACCTGAATTCTATTGTTCTTTCGTATTATTGTTTTGATTTTTGGTTGTGGTGGCAATTCAATGGTCAAGTAGAAAAATTAATTGGGTAAGCTTCTTGTGTTTTCTACCAGATCAAATGAATATATGCTCGAATACCAAAACTATTCAAAATTGAACTAGAACCATTTGTCTTCTCGCCTAGAACCGTTGATGTATTGGCACCCGCACCTTCCTTAACAAGCGTGGCACCCTTTTTGATCTCGCAATCCTCCTCACCACCACCGTGTTCCCCCTGCTTCTCCTTCTCCGCCTCCCCTTCGATAGTCGCCCTTCTCCCGGCGGTGGTGACGCCGCGCGGCTCTACGAGGGCCCCATCCGGCATTCCCGCCTCCACTATCATCTATGTTCTTTCTTTTGTACACCTATGAATTCTTTCACTAATATCCATACAGCGGCACATGCACCTTTCCTTAACACGTCTAGGACCCATGCTCTATTGGCACATGCACCTTTCACGTGTGGCTCCCTTTTGAATTTTGAGTTTTTAAGTGCAAATTCTGCATCGGTTTAGCAATATCAGACAGCTTCTAGCCTGATTCAGGATTTGCTAGTCTCTGGCATTTTTCTAGCCCAACAGAATGGAAGTTTTGTCTCAGTTTACTCTTCACTTTAAAAAGGGCACCCATTAGATATGTGCCGAGCACCGTTGAAGCCAATGAACAGGCTCATTTTGTTTGGGTGGTTGGCTCTTTATAAATTGTATACTGCCATTGAACAGGCTCCTCTTGTTATTTTCTTTATGTTTTATATACAGGAGGATCTTGTAAACAAGCCACCATATTGCTATTGCGCGCAAAGGCGATGCACCAAATCTCCCCACCAGCGCGCAAATGGCACTTTAAAGAGCGCACCCATTAGATGTGCACCGAGCACTGTTCATGCCAATGAACAGGCTCCTTTTGTTTGGGTGCTTGGCTCTTTTTATAAATTGTATACGAATACCTAATTACTTTTGTTGATTTGTAGAAAAAACAAAGTTGGTTATACAAGCACCGTTTATGCCATTGAACAAGCTCCCTTTGTTTGGGTGGTTGGCTATTTTATAAATTATATGCAAATACCTAAGTCTTTTTGTTCCCCGATTTTGATTTGGAGAAAAAAAACAAAATTGGTTATACAAGCGCTGTTTATACGGTTTCTATTTGGAGCGCACTTTTGTTTTCCATGACGCATTTTTAATTTGATCTGCTACCAAATTCAATGGGGCTTTTTTTCCTCTGTCAATATTGTGAGAAGAGAGATGAGATTATTGGGGCATAATGAACATGTTTAGTGACAATGAGTTGCCTTTTCTGCAAAGCTTCTGGAGGGCACAGTTACATATGCACAGATCACCGTTCAGAAGCATGAACACGCTCCTTTTGTTTGCTACAAGGCACTGCTCCGATTTTTAGATTTGTTCTTTTCTATGTAATAATTGAGCCATTCCATTCTAATTCAAATGTTGACTGGGCACCATTTGTGATTTAGAGTAGGCACCGTTTTAGAGTAGCACTGAGTTAGACTGTTGATTTTTTTCTAATTTTTTAAGAGATACTGAAACATTGGGCATCATCTTTCTTTTAATGGAGGATAGGTGAACACCTAAGTCTGTTCTCGATTGATTTTCTTTTAAATATGTGGCACCTTTTATTTTCTGCCTGAGCAATTTGAAGGCTCCTTTGATTTGGGTGGGTGGAACCTTTTGGTAGTTACACACACACCTTCTATATATGTCCATGTGTGGCTCTGGTGTAAGGCTTGTGGTGTAAGGTTTTCCGTTAGATTTTGATCGAATATTTTGCTTCGTGGTTTTTAAATGTTTACTAAAACATTCAAAACTAATACATGTTGAAAAATATTATTCTAGCTAGAACAGAATACTTTTGGCTCCAAAAAGATAGTTTTGAGCCACCAAAACTTTTGGCTCCAAAAGATAGTTTTTAAATGTTTTGAACCAGCAACTCGCCTTTCCCTTCTGATTTTCCTTCTTTATTCTTCCTTAGTTTAATTGTTTCTCACTCAAGGTCTAGAATTGATTTAATTCAGTTGATTCTAAATTCCAGTCAAACTCCCTTGTTTGTTGCTGCTGCCAATTTTTAAAGGAGGTCTTTTTATGTGTCATGTTTACACTTGTAGCCTGAGTACCGCCATCGGATTTTGTTGGTCGATGTCAGATGATAGAACCCAATTAAATCAAGTGTCGAGTTGGATACTTTTGCCTTGATTCTGATCTGAACAGTTATGTGAAAAATCATGAAGAATGTTTTACCCACTAGTAGCATTTTGAAAAGTGTAAGCCTTAGCCTTGTCTCCAGCAATATAAACATCTGGCACTTTTGATTTGCGTGGTTTGAACCTTTTGGTACTTACAAGATGCACCTTTTATGTGCAAGCGTGGCTCTTTACGATATGTAATTTCGTAGTTTTCAAGATATCCAAAAAAATCTGCCGTTTTCTGCTAATGATAGCTTTTGTTTGTTCTGTATGGATTTCCTGATTTGTAGCTATTTTTCTTCAGTGTAAATCTGTTCATTTGCTGAGGGATTAAGGGAGGAGCTGGTAGTCACTCGAGTAGATGGTAACAGGAGATAAGTAGGGACTAGGGAGAAGAGAGAGAATTGTAGAACGCAGAATTCTTCCAAGGTAAAGGACACGAGCATGTGAACATGAGAAGGAAATGGAATCTTATTTTTCTCTCGCATGCAGATTGCAGAATTCATCCAAGGTAAAGGACACGAGCATGTGAACATGAGCATGAAATGGGATGCAAGAGCTGCAGCCTTCTCCTGAAAAACCTGCACTGTGGCTGCGAGCTCTGCCGCCCTGCCACTTGAAGTCCTTGCCAGCATGGATGCTCAACATCGCTGCTGTTTATGGATTACTTTCTCGAGGCCATGTGAGAAAACTATTGTATATTCCACGGTGGTGAGAGGATAATTACCGTGTCTGGATGAGAAAGCAAAACATTGTTTTTTCTAATTTCCATTTGCTAGTTCCGGGATTTTTCTTTGTTTGTGGCCTGTTAACAGTTTATCATTGTTTCAATTTGTTGATGGAATAACAAAAAATAATATTGCACCTAGCTCCTGGGCAGCGAGCAGCGGCAGTGTCTCCCAGGCTCATCTCCTTCTCTCGGTCCTGGTTAACCTATATTATTTGTAATCGGTGCATACTGATAATATTTTTCTAATTGAGTAAACATTTGTTCTGCCAGATGCGCTTGTTCACGGCTATTTCTCTCTTTTCAGTTTGTTGTTTAAGCGATGTGGCTGGTAATCTAGTATTTGTTGTGTATACTTTGAAGTAATTTCATAAGCTATCCTCTACAATGCATTAGTGCATGCCATGTACGGAAGCAGGGAAGATAGCAGTAATAATTAACAAAAGTAAGAAAATGATTGGGCTTGTGATTAGCTATAGCGGAGCATTGGAGAATTATTTCCGTTACATATATGAGAGAGATCCAAGATACCCCGGAATTAGCTGCCAGCGGAGGAAAGAGATCGGTCTCAAAAATAGCAGTAAGAAAGGGAAGGTCAATATAATGCCAATGCAGTAAAGAGTACCATCTCCAAAAATAGGTATAATCAATGCATAGATCTTGCACGGTGGAAGAAAATGAGGCACTAAATGAGAAATTTCCGTTACGGTTATGAGAGAGAAGAAGAGGTCTGACACGGGGATGGAACCTAACATAAATTAGCTCGAACCCATCACATGATTCGAAAAAGGTGGTCACATGTCTTGAAAGAGGTGGTCACATGTCTCGAAAGATGTGAAAAGCTGAATCCTATAGGCTAGAGTAGGCCGAGGCTAGGTTGCCCAAAATGATACTTGTGTAAGAGGAAAGCTGTCGGTCCCCCTTGCTATTTTGGATTATGGGTGTGTAGAAACCAAACAAAGTAGATCCTTTTAGGTAAAAAAGTGCGGATCTCAATGCGAATGAGTGGTTCCGATTACACCCTCCACTACTTACAAACATAGCAAATCCACACTCTATATATATATATATATATATATATATATATATATATATATATATATATATATATATATATATATTGTCCTAACTATCTTGTTGTGTACGCTATTATGCGGAATGAAGAAGCGGGAAATGCGAATAAGGAACATCCATGATGTTGGGTTCATTGACCCACACATCGTTAATTCATATGTGTTAGAACACCACCCCGCCAGACGTGGAGGAAGACTCGTGGCGGTTTTTTAGAAAACAGGAACTCAAAAGTGATATTCTATTTCCTTACCATTTTCGGTGAGTGTTTCTGTCTTGAGCACATTCTCTTTTGTTTACTCCATGCATGGTATGTGGCTAATCGATGAGTTATGCATGATCGTGCATGTATCGTGTCCGCAGGTTCCACCGGATTCGATGGTAATTCAATTTCACACCTCCACGGCTCTCGTCCACGACTCTCCGAATATGGATGCGGCGCTTTGGGCCGACATGAGAAAAATGATGCAAAAGTAATTGTTTTCATTCATTTGCGCTCTATATCGATCGGCCTATTTCATTCATCATTTCCTAATATCAAGTAACTAATTAATAACTCTCTTGTTCATTTAATTTTCTTTGCCTCGTAAGGTTTGGAGACGGTTCGTAGATGAAAAGGTCGGTGAATTCAAAAAAGAGCTACAATTTAGAAGGGCGAGTGCTCGGGACTCGGGGATATTCAGCCACCGGGGACCAATCTATGTGGATACTATGTTTGTGAGAGGATCCGGAGATACACCAATGAGCGGGACCAGTCGTCCGAGATCAACATCAAGAGGAATAACCTCCGAAGACGCTTAGTCCGAAGCTCGCTTCCGACCACTTCAAGAGGAACTAGCTGGATGGTTCGCGAGGGAAGTCATCGATCCTAGAGGAGAACACTATGTAGAGGACGTAGAACTTCATATGCACTAAATTATGTATGGAAACTTGTTCAAAATTGTATATGGTCATCCGATATTGAATATATATTGTATATTCCTCTTGAATTCTTTTTGGTTCTAATTTCAAATTTGTTTGAAATTGTACATTCATATGCATGTATATATGTAGTACCGTAGAATATGTGAAACTCCTTCAAAATTAAAACCCAAAAGAAATAAAAACAATACAAATTAAAAAGAAACCAGGTTTGGGGGGGGGGGGGGGGCAAAAACCCAAAACCTCGCGGAGGTCTTTAGTCGCGGCGGCAGAAGAACCGCGACTAAAGGTCCTCCGCCCTGGCGCTCGCCTGCCGCCCACGTGGACGGGCCTTTAGTCGCGGTTCCTTACGAACCGCGACTAAAGGGGGGGGGCCTTTAGTCGCGCATAATTGGTCGCGGTTGCGCAACCGCGACTAATGGCAGTTGCGAACCGCGACCAATGGCCGTTTTTCTACCAGTGGTAGTCGGTCGTGAACTCGTGATGTAGTCATGCTCGACGATATAGTCATCGTAGGTGTATCCATTCCGGGTGCAAGACGGAGTTTTAGTCATGGAAGAGGAGGCACCTTGCAGATACATTCCAAGACCGACATTTTGCATCTTAAAAGGTATCGTCGGGGCCAATATTTTGCACCTTGAGGGGTACCATCGCATGATATTTTGCGGATGTCAGAGAACAATGTAGTAGGTGAGTACAACTAGTTTTGTCTCGACTTGAGGAAGTCCACCAAGCAGACAACAAATTATGCGCGGGGATGGAGTGTGTGACGCCTGCATGGTGCGTCACCGATTCATGCACCGACTTGATGCTTGAGATGCGCGTGCAAATTAAAGTGATGGCGGTGTTGCTGCACGGGTGGAGCTAAGAAGCAGCAGCACAAGGCGTAGGTCGTCGATGTAGAGTCGACGTGCGAATGGGGTTTGTTGTAGCCAACCAGATCTGATCGCCGTGGAGCCAAAGCGACTCGGTCGTGATCCGTGTTTCGGCGTCCAGACCGCATGCGTGTGTTGCCCTAGCCAGGCACGTGAAAATGGGCCGACTCAGATCTGGCCTTAGACTTGGCCCTGTTGGCCTCGAGGCCAATTTAAAAGTCCATAGGCCGGCCCATTACTGAAAAGTTAATGACCTCCTTGAGTCCTTGGCTCGATAGGTGTTCCGGGTCGACCCAAATTTTAGCTTTTGTAGCAATTGCTCTGGCGAAGGATGTCGATGCCCGACGCGTTAGGGTCACGAGTGATTGTAAAAATGTCATCCAAAGCATAGCAGAAGGCATGATGGGAGTCTATGCTCATTTTGTGCGGGAGATTAGAGATCGAGGCCCGCAACGAGTTCATTGAGCTTGAGTTTAGTCATGAAGGTCGTGGATCAAATAAAGAAGCGCATAGCCTGGCTCGTAGTGTAGTTTATGAGAGGCAGGGTCGTAGAGTTTGGTTGTTAAATCCGCCGGAAGGTGATTGTATTCCCCTGTCTATGGAGGTTTAATAAAGGCGGTGAATCTAAAAAAAAATAGCTTATGTACATTTGTTTTTTTACAATGTCCACACTATACTATACCAT